>NW_022196909.1:2801402-2825445 GCF_008632895.1 Mastomys coucha | reverse complement strand
GGAGGGACCTGTCTGCTCCTGTGTACGATGGAGGAGGGACCTGTCTGCTCCTGTGTACGATGGAGGAGAACCTGTCTGCTCCTGTGTGTGATGGAGGAGAACCTGTCTGCTCCTGTGTACGATGGAGGAGGAACCTGTCTGCTCCTGTGTGTGATGGAGGAGGAACCTGTCTGCTCCTGTGTACGATGGAGGAGGGACCTGTCTGCTCCTGTGTACGATGGAGGAGGGACCTGTCTGCTCCTGTGTACGATGGGGGAGAACTTGTCTGCTCCTGTGTGTGATGGAGGAGGGACCTGTCTGCTCCTGTGTGTGATGGAGGAGAACCTGTCTGCTCCTGTGTGTGATGGAGGAGGGACCTGTCTGCTCCTGTGTGTGATGGGGGAGAACGTTTATTACGGATAAGCAGGAGAGCATAGGTAGAGGCAGGGATGTGTGGGAGAATCCAGAATGGACATGACCAGACTTAACTGGGCCATGTAGGAGAGGTGAAAGGGAAGGGACAGGGGAGAGGAACCAGGTGCTGCAGCTACGAGGCCAAAGTTACAAAAGGGACAGGTAACCAATATATCTGGATTATATAGGGAAGAGCCTCTGGAGGAAGTGCAGCCCAGACCCCACACTGGAGACTTCAGGGTAGAGGGTGGGATATGCTAGCCATACCTTGAATCAGGTAGAGGCTGAGGGATGTTGGGAGAACCTAGATGCTATTATTAGGCCTCAGCCATTTGTCCTGGCTTTGAAACATCATTTCACAGTGAGAATTCATAGTATCCACTCTTTTAACATTTTTCTTTTAGCTTTTATTTTTCCTTTTTTTTTTCTTTTCTTTTGGTTTTTTGAGACAGGGTTTCTCTGTATATAGCCCTGGCTGTCCTGGAACTCACTCTGTAGACCAGACTGGCCTTGAACTCAGAAATCTGCCTGCCTCTGCCTCCAAAGTGCTGGGATTAGAGGCATGTGCCATCACTGCCCAGCTGGATATTTTCTTGATTTACATTTCAAATATTTTCCCCTTTTCAGGTCTCCCCTTCAGAAATCCCCTATCCCATCCCTCCTCCCCTCCTCTAACCACCCATCCACTCCTGCCTTCCTGTCCTGGTGTTCCCCCACACTGAGGCATTGAACACCCTCAGGCCCAAGGATCACTCCTTCCACTGATGTACAACAAGGCCATCCTCTGCCACATATGTGGCCCAAGCCATGGGTCCCTCCATGTGTATTCTTTGGTTGGTGGTCCAGTCCCTTGGAGCTCCAGGGGATCTGGCTGGTTGACACTGTTGCTCCCTCAGCTCCTTCACTCCCTTCTCCAACTCCTCCATCGGGACCCTGTGCTGAGTCCAGTGGTTGGCTTCAAGCATCTGCCTCTGTACTTGTCAGGCTCTGTCAGAGCCTCTCAGTAGATAGCCATATCAGGCTCTTGTCAGCAAGCACTTCCAGGCATCCACAATAGCTTTCCGATTTGGCAACTGAATATGGGATGGATCCCCAGATGGGACAGTCTCTCGATGGCCTTTCCTTCAGTCTCTGCTCCACACTTTGTCTCCATATTTCCTCCTGTGAGTATTTTGTTCACCCTTCTAAGAAGCACTGAAGCATCCACACTTTGTTTTTCTTTCTTCTTGACCTTCACATGATCTGTGAATTGTATCTTGGGTATTCTGAACTTTTGGGCTAATATCCCGTTAATAATTCATTAGCAGTGAATGCATACCATGTGTGTTCTTTTGTGACTGAGTTACCTCAGAATGATAATTTCAAGTTTCATCCATTTGCCTACAAATTTCATGAAGTCATTGTTTTTAATAGCTGAGTTGTACTCTATTGTGTAGATGTACCACATTTTCTGTATCCATCCATCTGTTGAGAAACATCTGGGTTGTTTTCAGCTTCTGTTTATTATAAATATGGCTGCTATGAACATAGTGGAACACATGTCCTTATTACATGTTGGAACATCTTCTGGGTATATGTCCAGGAGTATTATAGCTGAATCCTCAGGTATACTGTGTCCACGTTTCTGAGGAACTGCCAGACTGATTTCAGGAGTGGTTGTACCAGCTTGCAATCCCACCAGCAATTAAGGAGTGATCCTCTTTCTTCACTTCCTCACCAGCATCTGCTGTCACCTGAGTTTTGATCTTAGCCATTCTGACAGGTATGAGGTGGAATCTCAGGGTCATTTTGGTTTGCATTTCCCTGATGACTAAGGATGCTGTACATTTCTTTATGTGCTTCTTGGTCATTCGATTTTCCTCAGTTGAAGATTTCTGTTTAGCTCTATTCCCCACTTTTAAATAAGGTTATTTGGTTCTTTGGAGTCTGACTTCTTGAGTTCTTTATACATATTGGACATTAGCCCTCTATCAGATATAGGATTGGTAAAGATCTTTCCCCAATCTGTTGGCTACCATTTTGTACTATTGACAGTGTCCTTTGCCTTACAGAAGCTTTGCAATTTTATGAGATCCCATTTGTCAATTCTTGATCTTAGAACATAAGCCATTGGTGATCTGTTCAGGAATTTTTTCCCTGTGCCCATGTATTTGAGGCTCTTCCTCACTTTCTCCTCTATAAATTTCAGTGTATCTGGTTTTATGCAGAGGTCTTTGATCCACTTGGACTTGAACTTTGTACAGGGTGATAAGTATTAATCAATTTGCATTCTTCTACAAGTTGACCACCAGTTGAATCAGCACCATTTGTTGAAAATGCCGTCTTTTTTTCCCACTGGATGGTTTTAGCTCCTTTGTTAAAGATCAAGTGACCATAGATCGTTGTGTGGGCTCATTTCTGGGTCTTCAATTCTTCATTGATCTGCCTGCCTGTAACTGTAACTATGCAGTTTTTCTTACTATTGCTCTGTAGTACAGCTTGAGGTCAATGACGCCAATTCCCCTAGAAGTTCTTTTATTGTTGAGAATAAATTTTGATATCCTGGGATTTTTGTTATTCCAGATGAATTTGCAAATTGCTCTAACTCTGTGAAGAATTGAGTTGGAATTTTGATGGAGATTGCTTTGAATCTGTAGATTGCTTTCAGCAAGATGGCAATTTTTACTATATTAATCCTGGCCATCCGTGAGCATGGGAGATCTTTCCATCTTCTGATGTCTTCTTCAATTTCTTTCTTCAGAGACTTGTAAGTTCTTGACATACAGATCTTTCACTTGTATGATTAGAGTCACACCAAGATATTTTATATTGTTTATGACTATTGTGAAGGATATCATTTCCCTAATTTCTTTCTCATTCATTTTATCCTTTGAATATAGGAAGGCTACTGATTTGCTTGAGTTAATTTTATATCCGGCCACTTTGCTGAAGTTGTTTATCAGGTTTAGGAGTTCTCTGGTGTAATTTCCCAGGTCAGTTAAGTGTACTATCATATCATCCACAAATAGTGATATTTTGATGTCTTTCTTTGTATCCCTTTGACCTCCTTTTGTTGTCTAATTGCTCTAGCTAGAACTTCAAGTACTATACTGAATAGATAGGGAGAGAGTGGGCAGCCTTGTCTAGTCCCTGATTTTAGTGGGATTGCTTCAAGTTTCTCTCCATTTAGTTTGATGTTGGCTACTGGTTTTCTGTATATTGCTTTTACTGTGTTTAGGTATGGGCCTTGAATTCCTGATCTTTCCAAGACTTTTAACTTGAAGGGATTGTGGAGAGCCTTTGTGGAACTGCTTGACAGGAATCTGATATTGGCTAAGGACAAGGAAATGGGCTTCAGGCAGGAATCTTAATCTTAGGGTACAGCAAATGAAGTCGGCTTCAGGCGTGAATATGTCTTTGGGGTAGGACAGGGAAGTAGGCTCAGATATTTTGATCATCCTGATAAGCCTTTAGAAACAGTGATCACCGGAACTTTGTCTATTATCTTGTTTGTTCCTTGATTGTGTTTATTCTCTTGCTTGTTCCTCATTGTACTACTCATCTTTAATACTTGCGTGTAATTAAAATGGCATAAAAGTGGAATGGAAAAAATGAAACTGCCTCAGTCCCAGAACTGACTGAGGCCATGTTGCAGTTTGTCTAATTGTCTATTTCTTTTCAGTCCTCACTCCTGCACTGGAGAACCTGTTGACTGACTGAGAAGGCTTGGTCAAGGGATACTGAATTTCGTTAAATGCTTTTTCAGCATCTAATGAAATGACAATGGGATTTTTTTCTTTGAGTTTGTTTATGTACTGGATTACATTGGTAGATTTCCATATATTGAACCATCCCTGCATCCCTGGCATGAAGCCTACTTGATCACGATGGATGATCGTTTTGATGTGTTCTTGGATTCGATTTGCAAGAATTTTATTGAGTATTTTTGCATTGATATTCATAAGGGAAATTTGTCTGAAGTTCTCTCTCTTCATTGGTCTTTGTATGCTTTTGATATCAGCATAACTGTGGCTTCATAGAACAAATTGGGTGGTGTTCCTTCTGTTTCTGTTTTGTGGAACAGTTTGAAGAGTATTGATATTAGGTCTTTGAAGGTCTGATAGAATTCTGCACTAAACCTACCCTGGTCCTGGGCTTTTTTTGGTTGGGAGAATTTTAATAACTGCTTCTATTTCCTTAGGGATTGTGGGACTGTTTAGACGGTTTATCTGATCCTAATTTAACTTTGTTATTTGGTACCTGTCTAGAAAATTGTCCATTTCATTCATACTTTCCAGTTTTTTTGAATATAGGCTTTTGTAGTAGGATCTGATGATTTTTTTTTTGAATTTCCTCAGTTTCTGTTGTTATATCTCCCTTTTCATTCAGATTTTGTTAATTCGGATACTGTTTCTGTGTCCTCTGGTTAGTCTGGCTAACTGTTTATCTATCCTGTCGATTTTCTCAAAGAACCATCTCCTGGTTTTACTGATTCTTTGTATAGTTTTGTTTGTTTGTTTGTTTGTTTCTGCTTGGTTGATTTCAGCCTTGAGTTTGATTATTCCTGCTGTCTACTCTTCTTGAGTATTTGCTTCTTTTTGTTCTAGAGCTTTCAGGTGTGCTATTAAGCTGCCAGTGTAAGCTCTCTCCAGTTTCTTTTTTGGAGGCACTCAGAGCTATGAGTTTTCCTCATTGCACTGCTTTCATTGTGTCCCATAGGTTTGGGTATGTTCATTTTCATTAAATTCTAAAAAGCCCTTAATTTCTTTATTTTTTCCTTGACCAAGTTATCATTGAGTAGAGTGTTGCTTAGCTTATATGAGTATGTGGGTTCTGTTGTTTTTGTTGCTATTGAAGACCAGTCTTAGTCCATGGTGATCTGATAGGATGCATGGGATTATTTCAGTCTGCTTGTTTCTGTTGAGGCCTGTTTTGTGACCAATTATACTGTCAATTTTGGAGAAGGTACCATGAGATGCTGAGAAGAAGGTATATTCTTTTGATTTAGGATGAAATGTTCTATAGATATGTATTAAATCTATTTGGTCAATAACTTCTGTTTCACTGTGTCTCTATTTAGTTTCTCTTTCCATGATCTGTCCATTGATAAGAGTGGGTGTTGAAATCTCTCACTATTACTGGGGGAGGTGCAATGTGTGCTTTAAGCTTTAGTAAAGTTTTTTTATGAATGTGGGTGCCATTGCATTTGGAGTGTAGATGCTCAGAATTGAGAGTTCATCTTGGTGAATTTTTCCTTTGATGAGTATGAAATGCCCTTCCTTATCTTTTTTGATAACTTTTGATATAAAGTCGATTTTATTTGATATTAGAATGGCTGCTCCAGTTTGTTTCTTGGGACCATTTGCTTGGAAAAATTGTTTTCCAGCCTTTTACTCTGTCTTTGACAGTAAGGTGCATTTCCTGTATGCAACAAAATGCTGGATCCTGCTTATGTGTCCAGTCTTTTAGTCTATGTCTTTTTATTGGGTTATTGAGTCCATTGATGTTAAGAGATATTAAGAGAAATTGATTGGTGCTTCCTGTTATTTTTGTTCTTAGAGGTGGAATTATGTTTTTGTGGCTGTCTTCTTTTGGGTTTCTTGAAAGAAGTTTATATTCTTGCTTTTTCTAGGATGTAGTTTCTCTCCTTGTGTTGGCATTTTCCATCTAATATCCTTTGTAGGGCTGGATTTGTGATAAGATATTGTGTAAATTTGGTTTTGTCATGGAATAACTTGTTTTCTCCATCTATGGTAATTGAGAGTTTTGCTGGGTATAGTAGCTTGGGCTGGCATTTGTGTTCTTGTAGGGTCTGTATGACATCTGCCCAGGATCTTCTAGCTTTCATAGTCTCTGATGAGAAGTCTTGTGTAATTCTGATAGGCCTGCCTTTATATGTTACTTGACCTTTTTCTCTTACTGCTTTTAATATTCTTTCTTTGTTTAGTGCATTTAGTGTCACTATTATGTGACAGGAGGGATTTCTTTTCTGGTCCAGTCTATTTGGAGTTCTGTAGGCTTCTTGTATGTTTATGGACATCTCTTTCTTTAGGTTAGGGAAGTTTTCTTCTATAATTTTGTTGAAGATATTTACTGGCCCTTTAAGTTGGGAATCTTCACTCTCTCCCATACCTATCACCCTTAGGTTTGGTCTTCTCATTGTATCCTGGATTTCCTGGATGTTTTGGGTTAGGAGCTTTTTGTTTTTTGCATTTTTTTTGACTGTTGTGTCAATGTTTTCTATGGTATCTTCTACACCCGAGATTCTCTCTTCTATCACTTGTATTCTGTTGGTGATACTGTGACTCCTGATCTTTTTCCTAGGTTTTCTAACTCCAGGTTCTCTCCCTTTGTGATTTCTTTATTGTTCTATTTCCATTTTTATATCCTGGATGGTTTTGTTCAATTACTTCACCTGTTTGGCTGTGTTTTCCTGTAATTATTTAAGAGATTCTTGTGTTTCCTCTTTAAGGGCTTCTAGCTGTTTACCTGTGTTGGCCTGAATTTCATTAAGGGAGTTATTTATGTCCTTCTTAAAGTTCCCAGTCATCATTATTCAGATGCGATTTTAAATCAGTCTTACTTTTCTGGTGTGTTGGAGTATTCATGACTTCCTATGTTGGTAGAAACTGGGTTCTGATGATGCCAAGCAAACTTGGTTTCTGTTGCTTATGTTCTTTCCCTTGCCTCCTGCCCTCTGGTTATCTTAGGTGTTAGGTAGTCTTGCTTTCTCTAACTGTGGCTTATAGCTCCTGCGAGCCTGTTTGTCAGTACTCCTGAGAGACCAGTTCTCCCTGGGAGGAATTTTGGTATGGAGAGCTGTGGAACAGGGTCAGCTCCCTGGTGCAGACAGAAACTGGAAGGATCCTGTCTCTGGCTGTTTCTTGGTTCCTGTGTCCTGATGGCTTTGGAAAGGTCCCTCTTGGACCAGGAATTTGAGCTGAAGTGGTAGTCTTGCCTATGCTCACAGGTGGACAGGTGTGTTGGTACTCCTGGGAAACCAGTTCTCTCCTGGCAGTATTTGGATATGGAGGGCTGTGGCACAAGATCAGCTCCAGGGGCACACAGACACCTGGAAGCTCTTTTTACCTTTTTTTTTTTTTTTTTTTTTTTTTTTTTTATGGTCTGGATGTTTACACCTGTAATCCCAGAACTCAGGAACCTGGGGTAGGAGGCTCTTGAGTTTGAAGTCAGCATGAGCTTTAGGGAGACCCTTAAAAAAAGAACACGTGTTATTAATATTAGTGGTCACTTCCTTGTGTCCCAATGGTGTAGCACTCACTAACAGTGTCAGTGAAGGAAGATATAGAGCATGGCATTCATGTACACAATGAATCCCATTCAGCTGTAAAGGAAGAACATGTTGCCATTTGTATCAACATAGATGAACCTGGAAGACATTGTGCTAAGCAAAAATAAAAAGAATCTGGCATGAAAAACAAAGGCAGTGAGATGCCACCCAGAACACCCTCAACACCTCAGTCAGGGGAGCTAAAATGTTAACCTCATAGAATGAAGCTTTATTAGGTGCTGTAGAGTTTGAGACTATGAAGCTGAGGAGAGTTGGTCAAAGGATACAAAGTTCAACTTATACAAGAGGAGTGAGTTCAAGAGACTCATTGTAGAGCAGACTGACCATTGTTAATAATAACATGTATTCTTCTTTTTAAGGCTTTCCTTGTGTAGCTCATGCTAGCTTCAAACTCAGGAGCCTCCTACCCCAATCTCCTGAGTTCTGGGATTACAGGCATAGATTGAAGCCTTGAAAAATGCTCAGAGAGTGAATACTATGAATTTTCCCTATGAAATGGCAAATGCACATGAGAATTTGTTGAATTTAGTCCTTCAAATATACTTCATATAGTGAATTATAAATACACACATTTTAAACATATTTGTTCGTATGTTAATTTGTGTGTGCATGGGTATTAGGGCACATGTCATAGCATGTGTGTATAGGTCAGTGATATCTTCCTAGACTCAGTTCTCTCCTTCTATCAAGTGGCTTCCAAGGATTAAACTTAGGTCATGAGGCTTGGTAGCAAGTGCCTTTTCCCTTTGAGCCATCTTACCAGTTTTAAATATAAGTGGCTTTTATTAATTAAAAAATAAAATTATTTAAAAATAGGAGGCATGTCTTTCTTTGGCTAAATTATTTTTGCCTTAAAAAAGATTATTTTATTTTTTTAATTTGTGTGTGTATCCCAAGAGTCCAGAGGAGGGCATGGTTCCCCTAGAACTGGAGGTACAGTGGTTATGAGCTGCCAGATGTGGATGCAGGGAACTGAACTCCATTCTTCTACAAGGGCAGCAAGTACCCTTCACCTCTGAGCCATGCCCAGTCCCCCTTGTTTTCTTCTTTTTATGTTTTGAGATGGGCTCATCTTATTAACTCAGGCTGTCCTAGAGCTTTCTGTGTAGTGCAAGTGCAGGCTAGCTTCAAGCTCCTAATCCTCCTGCTTGGCTTACAGGAATGTGCTCACCAATTCCAACCCCTTGACTAAATCAGAGTTCCCTCTTCACTTGTCAGTTTCTTGAGGAAAAGAACTTGCAGTAACCATAGCTATGCCCAGTGTCCAGTTACAGTATTGGCCAGGCTCCCCGCATCAGCAAACAGCTAGGAAAAAGGAAAAGGAAGGGTGGCAGAAAAAGAAAGGAGGGGAAGGAAGAGAGAAAGAAGGAAGGGGAACTTCTGTTCTTTAGGAGAATTGAAAGTAGCGGAAAAGCAACCTGGAGAGCTGAGGCGAGAGCTGTCTTCCTTGCCCTTCCATAGGCCGCCTTCCTTCAGGAGCTTTTCTTGTTCTCTGACACGTCTTCTGGTCTGCCATCTGAACGTGATAGCTTCCCACGGTCACTTTGTATTGGAGAAAAGATGCAGTGCTGAACAGTGCAGGCTAGAGTCTTCTGCATGCACTTTAGCATGGCCCATCGCTGTCCCCCTCGTGTAGAGAAGCAGGCATGTTTTAATTTGTGTGTGTGTGTGTGTGTGTGTGTGTGTGTGTGTGTGTGTGTGTGTGTGTGGTTTAATTTCCCAGAGAATTACCCTCATGAGACATAAGGCAGCTGGATAAATTTGTGTAAAGAAATTAAAGCTTTTTAGATTAGGAGAGAGAGAGAGAGAGAAAAAGAGAGAGAGGGAGAGAGAGAGGGAGAAGAGGTCAAGCGAGGGCAAAGTCTTATTAGAGTTGATGCACGTGATGCCCATTACTGAAAATGGAATCTTTTGTGGGCCATGCAAATGATTTTTGTCCTAATAACATTTTCATGATGCTAATTTAAAACATATTCTTGAAATAAATGTATTTCTTTGGCTTTTACATTTTAAAGGAAGCCTAATTTTAGAATATACTTGATGATTAATTACACTGCTCTTTCTGTACTCTGATAATGAAACCCACACACTTTCTATACCCATGAAAATAATTATAGTACTCAATTTCTTGACTGAGCCTTCTTTCTGAAGCCTGTGTACTTCAACACCAGTTATACGCTACAAAGCTGTCGGTGCCAGCACGCGGGATTCCTTAGGGTCTCCTCTAGAACTAACATGCGCTGTGTGGCTTTAGAAGACAGAACGCATCCTTCCTCAGGTGCTGGCTGTGTGCCACAGGGCTGCTTCTGTGGGTGTGGAGAGAGATGGGGTGATCTCCAAGTCTTTGGTGGCTGCACATTTCCCCCATCCATCATCTTCTATGTTTTTTTGTTTGTTTATTTGTTTGTTTTTACCAGGGAAGGCACAGGAGTCTCTGGGAGCATGTCATAATCACAGGACCTATTGGGGCCTATTCATCCCTTTCATTCATTTCAAATATCAGGTACCAGATCTAGAGTTGTGTATGTGTGCATGTGTGAGTGCGTATACATGTGTACACACACATGTGGTATATGCTTTATAGTATGTTCTCTGTGTGCATGTATGTGTACAAAACTGTCATGTGTGTATATGTGGTATGTGTATACATAGTGTGTGCACATGTGTGCATGTGTACATGTATGAGGTATATTCATGTGGTATGTTTTCTGTGTGTGATATATATGTACATTCATGTGGTACATGAGCATATGTGATGTGTTTATATGTGGTTAATGATAAAGACATTTAAGTCCAGACTGACTTAGGCTTTGAATGAAATATTTATTAATCCAGTATCACTGGCCACAAGTTCCGTATCATGTTGGCAGATCTCCAGACCTGCAGAACTAGTTAAGCTGGAGTGGATTAACTTTGGATCCAGAGGACAAAGTTGACCCTTTCTACTCTGACACTCTCTAGAAATTATTATTCTATTATTTGCTTTTATGAGTGACATTTTTTGAAACCTCATCTAAGTAGAATCAAGTTCTGGAAACCACACAAATGTCCATCAACAGATAAGAGTGAGGTAAAAAGATACAATGAAGAATCACTCAACCTTTCAATTCCATTTTGAATGTCATGGAACACATCCTGCTAAGTAAAACAAGCTGGTCACAGGAGAACAAACACTGCATGGTTCTATGGATATGAAGTATTTAAAATAGTTAAACATGTTAAAAATTTTAAAATATTATATGTTATGGTTGTACCTCAGTGATGGGGCATATGGTTAGTGTGTGCATCGCCCTGATTCTTGTCTTAGCACCAAACCAAAAAGGGCATTTTAAAATAAAGTTTCTCAGTGGTACCATGTATATATATGCAGTACTGAATAGTGCAGGCTAGAGTCTTTTGCATGTACTTCAGCATGGCTCATCACTGCCCTGCTTGTGGGGAGAAGCAGGCACGTTTTAATTTTTGTGTATGTGTATGGTTTAATTTCCCAGAGAATTACCTTCATATAGAGGGCCACATATATAGTATGTATGCAATATATATTTTGTGATATATGGCATAGGATATATTATTATCTTAATCTGACATATTATCTTAATGTGATATATTAAGAAATGGTATGTAATATCCTACTTGAAGAACTGCCACAAAGTGTACATAGATCCGTGACCATGTAATACTTTAATAGGACCAGGAAGTAAAACATTACCAGTAACCAGTATTCAGAAGTCTCCGTCATGTCCCTTCCCAGTCTTTGCTACATCTATGAAAAGGTGACTGAAGTGGAAACTTAAGGGTTCTTTGGAAAGTCATGTGTTTCACCGGAGCAAACATTTGAAGGAGTGTTTTCCTGAAGTGGACACACATGAAAGGCTAAGGCAGACTCATGAAGGAAGATTTTGCTGAAGCAGACACAGGGAGAGAGGATGTTCTGCTAAAGCAAGCACGTGAAAGGACACATGATGAAGGATTCTTCGCTAACGACAGGCATGTATTGGTCTGCCTTACCTTTCATAGTTGAGCTGCATTTGTTAGGACTCAGTAGAGAGAAATGCACCAAAAATCTTCTGGTGATGTACCACAGTTTCTTGCTTCATCCACAGATTCAGGCTGATTGGCAGATTGGCAGAGTGACGTCAGCTGAGACAGAGACACATACTGAGGCAAGACATGTAGGGACATGTGATGTTTGGAGGGAGTATAAATAGAACTAGACAGACAATGACAGAGGCTGAGGTGGACTTGCTTATGGAGCTAGCTGTGTAACACTTGTTGTCTTGCATCTTCCCTGATCTTGCCTTCCCTGAGAGAGACACAGCCTAGAACTTCTCCTAGCATTCCTCCTGGTCCCTCCTGCTGACTCATGTTGAGGCTGAGGCCTGGCACTGCTGCTAATTTGTGTTTTTTATTCTGATTCTACCGAACTATCCGTGAAGTATTTGAGAGTGAATTGAGCTGCCACTGCTAACTCATGAACTGAACTATTGATTTCCAGACTATAGACAGGATTTGCTCCAAAGAATCTTTCTAAACAGGTCCACTTCCCCCATATCTCTTCTTTTCTATTACCTCTGATGGGTAGTGGGCTACAAGGGAGGTTAAAGTGTTTAAGAACCATTATTAAAAAGTAGGTGTTTGAAAAAAATTAAAGTTACAGGAGACTACTAACTTGCTTTAAACACCAAAATAATTTTTTTCTTGCTTAGGATTTTATGTGAATTCAGCGTCATAACAATTCCTCCTACTGGCTGGCCTCTAGGTTTTGGGTTTGATTTTGCTCTGCACCCTACCTCCCAACACCAAATTTGGGTTTTGTGTATCCCAGACTGGCCTTAACTCACTATGTAGCCAAGGGTGACCTTGAACTTCTGATCTTTCTGCTTTCACTTCCCAAGTGCTAGGATCACAGGCATATCCTACCACACCTGGCTTCTACAGAGCTGGGGTGGAACTCAGGACCTTGTGCAGCTAGGCAAACGCTCTGCCAATTGAGCTACATCTACACTCCTCAGTTTATCTTCATGGGTAGAATCATTCCTGTTGCTTACATATTTTATTATCTTTGGTGATTTCATACTACCATGAACTAACACAAGTAAAACCACAAAATACAATTTGAATATGGTTTATCTTCTTATACATCAGGCAAGATTTAGTATAGACTATGGATTACTTAGACATCTTGGCCCAACTTCTATGGGTCTATGAGGCCATTGCCTTTAATGTACTGGTTGAGGGAGAGTTTGGATTGGGATGAAAAACTTCATTCCTCTCTTTACTTTTATTTCATATCTTGGGCAACCTAATTTCTCTTTGCAAGACTGTTTTAAGAATCCCATGCTCATTTTGTGAAGGCTCCTTTAGCTTAGATAATATCAGCCATCAGTTCCAACTGGGTGTATCTTACTGACATATGCACTGTAAATCATGTGGGATAAAGGATGCCATTACCATATTTTAACATTGGAGAACTCTCTCCACTCCTCTGTCAGCACAAACACCTTGCAGCCCTCTGGCACACAAAGTGACAGTCTCCAAATTAATTTACATGTTAAACGCTAGTGTGAGAGGAGAAAAATCAGGTTTTAAAAAAATCGCTCATATTTTAGATAGAATCACAATAAAAGGCTACGGAGAACTGTAGTTCTCAGAAGTGGCCATGTTTGTATCAAACCCTCTGCAGACTGCACATTGGCTGAGTGGAACGTCATGACTGTGAAGAGATGGAAGGGTATAGGATAAGGGCCAAAACTATCTTGGGCTGGATTGTCGTTGCCTTTTATGACCATCAATCTTAACTACTTTAATATCTACTCAAAGTTTACATCAAACTTTTATTTTTGCTTTTTGTTTTTTGGTTTGTATTTTGTTTTTTGTTTTTTGGTTTGTTTTTTGAGACAGGGTTTCTCTGTGCAGTTCTGGCTGTCCTGGAACTCACTCACTCTGTAGACCAGGCTGGCCTCGAACTCAGAAATCTGCCTACTTCTGCCTCCCAAGTGCTGGGATTAAAGGCGTGCGCCACCACCGCCCAGCCTAGATCAAACTTTTAAAACATATTGCTATATTTGACATATTGCTGAGGCCCCACAAACTCCAAAGTTAAGACTGCTAGAGATGAAGTCTAAATCATGTAAGTATCCCCCTGCTATGGTAGCCACCTCCCCAATAATACCATTTGTGGTTCTCTGGGAAGCAAGTTAATACTTTTGGAATTAAGTCTTGCATTAAATGCTAGTGTTAGAAATGCTCTTCTGTGAATATAAAAGACTTTCCCATGGTAGGATATGTCATTCAGGTCATCTTAGATCTATTTGCAGTCCTGGGCTGTGGTCACTCATATTTAGTCCAGAATAAAGTATGCTCTTAAAGGAGTGTTGGTGTGTGTATGTCAAAACTGGTAAATCTTAGGTTTTGACTAAAGATATGATCAATGCATATTAAAGGTTGTGATCTTCCTCATATTGTTTGGAATTATATAATATCCTGCTTCTCACATGTCTCTCTTGAAGCACCATTGGTAAAATGAACATGATAGAGTCCTCCAAACTTTTATTTGTTTTGAGGACTCATTTTGTAACGAGGCTACCGTGGGATGTCTTGCAGTCCTCTGCCCCATGCTCCCAAGTGCTAAGATTGCATAGGGAGCCACTATGCCTGGCTGTCTCTCAACAGTTTCATAGCCACTTTCCTTACTTGAGTCCACCTTTCAGACTGCTTGGTTCATTTGGCAAAATTCAAATCGAATTAGTGTACTTTTCATGCCAACATTTCCTTGAGTTTTCTTTTCTGGCTCTTTAATCCTCTTTTTGCCTCCATTGCCCATCTTTTTATCTTAAAGTATTAATGTGTGTGTGTGTGTGTGTGTGCGCGCGCGTGTGTGTGAGTGTCTGTGTGTGTGCATGTGTGTATGTGTGCACGTGTGTGTTTACGCGCGCGCACGTGTGTGTGAGTGTGTGTGTGCATGCGTGTGTGTGTGTGTGTGTGCGTGTGTGTGCGTGTGTGTATGTGTGTGTGTACACATGTGTGTGCGCACGCGCACATGTGTGTGTGAGTGTGTGTGTGTGTGTATGTGTGCATGTGTACACATGCCGTGGCCTGCTGTGGAGGTCAGACAACTTTCAGGAATCAGTCCTCGGTCCTGCGGATCTACCTAAGGTTGTCAGGCCCGATGGCCCTTGTCTCTTGTCTCTTTACTCTTGCATTTCGTGCTGACCTGCCTGCTGCCATCTTTCCCCTGTCATCCTTTACCACCTTCAGCTTGCTTGTTATCTTAGGACAATCCATGCTGCCAAAGCTTCCTTGACTTGTTCCTTTAGCTCCCTTGCAAATTCTGTGCAGGGCAAGCGTTTTCTCTGCTTTGCTATCAGCTTTAAGACTCCGTCTTTCCAGTGAAAGTTTCCCTTCCACAGTAGCATTTTAGTACCCATATCACACAATCGTATTCTGACCTCAAGTGTGACACCTACATTTGACCCAAATTGGATCATTTTTACCTTTCACAATTGTCAAATCAATAACACTGAGCTCTGGTTCAAGAGCAGTTGACTTTTATTCTTGACTAAGAATAGGAGAAGCAGGGAGACACACTGATAGATAATCCTGCAAATCCCTGAAGGTCAGAAGGTCTAGATATAGAAACATAGAGTAAAAGAAGAGGCTAAGGGAGGTTCATTTCCCCCACACCCTCAAGACTTGTAGTATGGACTCTTTCACTTCTTTTGTTGTTTTTTTAACAATTGTTCTCATAGGAACTGGAAGCTAGTGGCCTGTGGGATGCATGCCTTAACATGCAGATTGGATTAAAATGACAGTAGAGAAGGTCTGCCTAGAAAGTGGGTGGCCATTTTAGCTTCCATGTTGTCTGCAGAGATGAACAAGATTAAGGCAGCATGTACGTATGTGGAGGTAGCACAAGTCATGGCAAGGTAGAAAGATTGGCTCAGTTTCTGCCTCTGGGTTTTGACATTCATGAGCACCACCTGATTTCAGACACCCGCATGTTCGTAGCTTTCTCCTTTAAGATGGCTTGCAGGGATTTTCTCTTTCCGAGTCTAGGGGACTACCAGTGTCCTTTCTCATCCATGATTATATTCCCAGTGCCCTAACACTCCATCTAGACTTCTTCAAATGTCTAAGCACACCTGTTCTCAGGCTTTTTTTCTAAGTGACTTTGAGTCAAAGGTCCATAAAAGAGAGCTTTTGGGCTGGAGAGATGGCTCAGCGGGTAAGAGCACAGACTGCTCTTCCAAAGGTGGTGAGTTCAAATCCCAGCACCCACATGGTGGCTCACAACCACCCATAATGAAATCTGATGCCCTCTTCTGGTGCATCTGAAGACAACTACAATGTACCTATTTATAGTAATAAATAAATAAATCTTTTTTTTTTTTTTTTTAAAATAAAGCTTTTGGTTTTTTTAGACCTTAGCATAGAACTCAGAAGAAGGCAAACATCTAATCTTTCCCCAGTGAATAACACTGGTCCTGAGATAGCCAAGGCGAGGTGCTGCAGGATGCTTCAGGGTAAAGATGGCCTGTTGTTCTATTAGGATCAGAGTTCATATCCCAGCACTGTGGCAGCAGCTCACAGATGTCCATAATTTAGCTCCAAGAGATAGGGACAAAAGTGCATATATACTGTTACTCACACAGGTACTAAAAATTAAAATCAATCTTTAAATAACCCAAATTATCCAGCACAGTTGTAGGGACTGATCAGATGACTACACACAGAGAAATTTTCTTTATTATTACTATTATTATTATTATTATTATCATTATTATTATTATTAATCAGCTACTCTATCATTTTGTTGTTGTTTTTGTTAGTTTTTTTCTTTTATCTCACCTGTATTTACTATTAAAGCAGAATGTGATTGGGCATTATTTCCATTCATAAGCCTTAATCGTCTTTTTCTTCTTGTCACCATCCTTCTTCTCTTCTTCCTCTTCACCAGAACCAACATCTTCTATTTCAGGCTTGTCATCAGACTCCTTCTCTTCTTTGTCTTTCTCTTCCTCTTCCTTCTCTTCAGCCTCATTATGACCTGACTGGGATAGCCAATAAACTGAGAATGCTTCTTCACAATCTCCTTTATTCTCCTTTCCTCCAAATACTCAGTTTGGTCTTCTTTCAGATGCAAAATAACCTTTGTTCCTCGACCCATGGGTTCACCTGTGTCAGTACTCACTGTGAAGGACACCCCCCCCCCCCCCCCCAGCTGAGGACTCCCAGGCATACTGCGCATCATCATTGTGCTGAGTCACCTTCTTAGCAGCCAGATACGCAGAGTAAAAACCAACACCAAACCGGCCAATCACAGAGAAGTCTGCCCCAGCCTGCAGAGCCTCCATGAAGGCCTTGGTGCCAAACTAGGCAATAGTGCCAAGTTATTGATCAAGTCAGCCTTGGTCATTCCAAATCCAGTATCCACAATAGTGAGGGTTCCATCCTGTTTGTTGGGAATGAGATTAATGTGCAGCTCCTTCCCAGAGTCCAGTTTACTAGGGTCTGTCAGGCTCTCATACCTGATTTTATCCAGAGCATCTGATGAATTGGAAATGAGCTCCCTCAGAAAGATCTCTTTGTTCCAGTAAAAGGTATTGATGATCAAGGACATTGGCTGGGCGATTTCTGCCTGAAATGAAAGGTCTTCACCTCCTCTTCCTCCATTGGATGGTCCTGGGTCTGGGCTTTCTCTGGCATCTTGGCTGAATGAGCGAGCACACACAGGACGCGGCTGACTGCACCGGGACTCTGAAACGACTTTTGTTAGTTTTTTAAAGTTTTATTTATTTATTATATGTAAGTACACTGTAGCTGTCTTCAGACACTCCAGAAGAGGGCATCAGATCTCATTACAGATGGTTGTGAACCACCATGTGGTTGCTGAGATTTGAACTCAAGGCCTTTGAAAGAGCAGTCCGTGCTCTTAATCTCTGAGCCATCTCACCAGTTTGTTTGTTTTTGAGAGATGGTTTCCTGTGTAAAAGCTCTGGATGGGGCTGGAGAGATGGCTCAGTGGTTATGTTAGACCCCCGGAACTGGGGAGATCCTTACTCAAGTCTCGGGACAACGTGACCACCCAATGACTCACGAGAGACTGAACTTGCTGCAATCACATGAGGTTTATTGGGGATACCGGTACCGGGGTCGATCTCATGACCTTGCCAGTCAGAGGAGTTCGACCCCCGGGCACAAGAAGTCTGGAGTATTTAAGGAAACGACCACAAGCTGGGGGTGGGGAGGGGGTTACCAAGGAAACGTGACATGAAAACAGTGGAAAATTTCAGAGGGACTCAACCCAAGGTGTTCAGTTAGGGAGGGGAACATATTCATTCTAGGAATGTAATCTTCATCTACTGGTCAACAGGGTGGAGAGTCTCATAAACCAGTAGACCTTCATTCCTAGTTCCACCCTCATTGCAGATCAGCCAGGAGGGGCAGGTATCGGGAATCAGAGTCCTGAGGCTCTCAGTTTCTGGAACCGGCTATTTTATATTTCTGGCTGGCTACAGTGGCCCTCCATGTCCTTTTAGGTAAAGGTTATACACCATACATTTGTATTAAATGCCCTCATTTTAAATTCTAAGATTCTCCAGCCTTTCAGTTAAGAGCACTGACTACTCTTCCAAAGGTCCTGAGTTTAATTCCCAGCGGCCACATGGTGGCTCACAGCCATCTACAATGCAATCTGATGCCCTCTTCTCGGGTGTCTGAAGACAGCTACATATGATAAATAAATAAATCTTTAAAAAAAAAAAAAAAAAAAAAGAAGCTCTGGATGTCCTGGAACTCACTTTGTAGACTAGGCTGGCCTTGAACTCATAGAGATCCATGTATGTCTGCCTAGTTCTAGGTGTAGAGGCATGTACTACCACTCTAGACTTAATTACTCTACCTTAATATATTCATTTAGGGATATTCTTGGTGGCATTGCTTCTGACTCATATGTCACAGAAGTAAGCTACGAAAATGGCTATGTCCTAGGCCTTGCAAATATATAGGAAAAAGTTTAATTTGCCAACAATACAACAAGAACTTGTTAACAATTTTTATTTTATAACAGTATTCATTAAGTACCAACAGTACACGTTCTGGATTTAGTACCAAAAAAATCTAAAGGGAATAAGGTACTTGTGATGGTTAGTGTTGGTCACCTTTGATACCTCTGGGTGTGTCTATCTGGATCTTTCCAGAGAAAGTTAAATAAAGAACGACGACCCAACCAATGGGTAGCCCAGCTAGAGCCAGGTCCAGGAGGAGGCAGCGGGCTCCTGCCTGCCCCTGCTTCCCCCTCTGAGCTTGGGTGTCTGTCACTTGCTGCTGCTGCTGCCATCCTTTGGTGATAACAGCTTCAGCTTCCCTCTAGCCTGGACTCAGCACCAGCAGCTCCCAGGCATCACCCTGGCTTGCAATACCAGATTGGTACTGTTGAGATTGAAGCATCCAGCTTCATTATTGGGGAGCTTCTGGGATTTCTTTCTTTCCAATATGCATGCAAGTGCTATTGTTGAACTGGCAATTTGTAAGCCAATCTAATAGATGCATGGACCAGGGCACATGTGCATGTGTGAGCACACACACACACACACACACACACACACACACACACACCATTGGTTCTTGTCCTCTAGAGATCTCCCCCTGCCTAATACAACATAGTTTCCCCCTTTGAGAAGCTGCTTTGGGGATCACAAGGCAGGACTTTTTCCCCTAGAGCCCAGCCTGGTGAAATCACTCATAATTTCTTGTTATTCTCTTTCCTCTGCCACCAGCACTTCCCTTTTCCTTCAGCACTTTCTCTAGCAGGGCACTCTGCAGAAAATAATGACATTAAAATTACCCAATGCAGTGTACTTAGAAACAGAGACTCACTGGGTCTCAGAGATCAGATGTACCACAGTTACCTAGAAGGTTTTAACAACAGATTGCTGGATCTTACTCCCTCATCTTCTAATTTGGCTTCGTGTACCACCCAAAAGAATATTGCAGAAACATCTGTCAAGCCTCCCTTAGATTTGCATTGGTAGTGGTATAGCAAGCTGGTTAAGGTTTGGCTAGAGTAGTCATATATGGAACGATAATGCAAAACATTTGTAAAAAAAAAAAAATTCTCCTTAGAAGCATTGGCAGTCTATTTAACTCAAGTTAACTCTTTTGTAGAGCATTGTCCTCTGTCCTGTGAGATGTTGGAAGGCATTGTGAGATGTTGGAAGGCATTTAACTCATCCTCGGCCTGACCACTGCTTGCTATTGGCAGTTTCATTCCTGAATCTTTCCTCACATCTCAATAATTTGTGAATACTCAGCATACTGCCCTCTTGTATCTGGATATAACCTCAAACTCCCCACAAATGTTCAAAATAGCTTCCAGTTAGTTGCTATATACTATGCTATGAGGCTGAATTCAAAATAATTGATTAATTTGTCCGGTAGAAGAAATTTTATGACAGGATGGTATCCAGGTTGTCATGGCTACTGCTCACTGTTCTTGTCTTGGTTAGAGGAGGTACCACTAGGGGGACAGGAATGATGCAAAATGCACATTTTGTGTAGAAAGAAGCAAGCTGCTATAATGTTACAGATGGGGCAGATTTGAAAGCAGTTGTAATTGTTAAAAGATTAGCATTGTCCTCCTTGGAGTTAGATACTATTGCTGTGATAAGACACCATAACCAACAGTGAGTTAGGAGAAGAGGGTTTATTTAGCTCATACTTCCACAGTGTGGTCCACCAATAAAGGAAGTCAGGGCAGGAAGTCAAGCAGGGCAGGAGCGTGGAGGCAGAGGACGTGTGGCAGTGTTTCATACTGGCTCACTATCTGTACCTTGCCCAACCCATTTCTTACAGTACTCAAGACTATGACCCACAAGCGACTGATGTCTCCCACATCAATAACCAATGAAGAAAATGCCCTACAGGCTGCTCTAGAGCCAGATCTTATAGAGACATTTTCTCACTTGAGGTTCCTTTCTCTCAAAAGGATCTAGCTGTGTCAAACTGACTTAAAACCAGTCAGCACAGCTGACTCCTTGTCACCTCGCCAGACAAGCTTACCACTGTTAAGATGGAGTAGTTCTTTCTTGCTCACCCCAAAGATCACACATTAATACCAAAACTAGGTTATAAACATTCCAAAATGTCAAAGTCCTGCAGCCTTTAAAAATTCAAACACTTAAACATTCAGTCTCTATAAAATAGTCTTTTAAAAATCAAAATCTCTTGAAATCAAATGTCTCTCAACTGTGGGTGCTTATAAAATCCAGAATAAATTAAGTACTTTCTTACTTCAAGAGGGAATAACCAGGAAACATTTGCAATCGAATCAAAGCAAAACAAAATTCCAGATGTAAACGACTCAGTATCTAATATCTGGGGTCCACTCGGGGTCTTCTGGGCTCGTCTCAAGGTCCTGGTCCCTTCTCTGACTATACTTTCTGCAGCACACACAGCTTTTCTTGTAGGTACTGGCTGGCTACATTTCACTGCTGTTGCTGTTCTTAGTGGTCATTCCACACTACTGGCATCTCCAAAACACTGTAGTGTCCTGCTGAGACATCCATCAGTAGACTCTCATGGGCTCTCTTAAGGGACTCTAACACTGGCACATAGTGACGACAAACCTCAGCTGTTCTTCATGACCCCTGTATGCCTTTAAAACCAGTACCACTTGGGTGACTCTTATACAACCACATTTAGCTGCTAATGCAAGATATAAACTTGTCCACCTCTAGAACACAGATTTTGTGTGCTGAACTTGAAGAAACACTTCCCATAAGAGTTCACTTCAGAGCCGCAGCCGCAGCAGAAGCAGAAACCCAGGAAGTCGGCAAAAACCTTGAGAAAGTCGAGCTGCCATGACTACCCCCCAAACCAGTAAAGATCCCCACCTCCTAGGTGTATCTCCCAACCCTAGCAAGATTCTAGTACTCTCCCAAAGATGTCCAGATTTTCCCTCAGTCAAGTCATGCTCTCTGGACCCGGAGAAACAAGATCCCAGGACACCAGCGCAGAAGCCAGTGCTCAGTACTCAACGTCCACTCACTGACACAGAAGGCCTTAGATCAAAAACTTGCACCAGACTGAAAAATCACAAAGATTGAGGACCACTCAACTGAGGAACCCTTTGGAGGAACTCAAGTCTAGCTCTGGGGGAGCAAATGTGGGACTTGTGACCCATTCCCTGACAGAGGCCACAGGGGCTATAGAGTTTGTGGCTGACCCTGCAGCCCTGGCCACCATCCTGTCAGGTAAGGGAGAGAAGAGCTATCCCCAGGGTCCAGTCGGGCTCAGAGAGAGCTAGTCCGTGAGGGAAAGGGAGGAACCACCCAGAGGGGCCAGAGTGCACAGTCTTCTGCATACCTGGCTCCCAGAATCCCCAGCCATCAAGTGGGTTCTGCCATGGCTTCCTGCTTCTTAAGACTGGAGGGCCCAGGACTCCGGGACTGTACGTTGTCCCCACAGAGGTTAGAGGCTCTGAATCCACCTTCAGGTTCCTCTCATTCCTCCACTCACCCTAGCTTACAAGAGCTAAGAAGAGAGACCTGTGGCAGCAACAGGGACGGGCACTGTACTGACAGCAGGATCTCAGCAAGCCAGGCCTCCAGACTGCTCCTGCAGACCCCAGTGCAGCCTGCTTCCACAACTCTCAGATGGGAACATGAGGCTGTCCCTCTCTCAGATGGAGGAGGAAGACTTCATCTGGGTCTGGCTCAATGAGTACCATTAAAAGAAACTCGAACACACAGCAGGGCCACAACATACTTATCCATGAAACGCTTTACCGTTCGACGGAATACCCACTTCACACCCCTCCGATCACTACCTAGAGTTCAGCAGGACCAGTGGCCGAGTGGCCTCTCCCCTCATTCCTCCCTGAAGAGCCTGCCCTGCTCTGGGAGCGGATTGCTGTGAAGTTGTTTGACCAGGAGAGTCGCATCACCTTGCAGAAGGGACCTGGGAAACAATCAGTGGCAAGCACTTCTGGACCTCCCCTCAAGAGAACTCCTAGCCACCAGGAGCTAAGGATGCAGCGCATCAATATGTTGCAGCCTGTGTTAAGCTGGCACACAAAACTAGCCAGTGCAAGAACTATCCTACAAAGGAGTCCACACCCTCCTTTGCTCTTTGCTCTATTAACACCCCCTTTCCACTACCTCTGGTGGGTGGTGGGGCAGAATGGATGTTAAAGCATTTAAGAACCCTTATTAAAAGTAGGTTTTGAAAAACCTAAGCCTACAGGATGTTAAAATTTCTATCAGTTTACAATAATTAAACAAAACAACCTGCCACCATAGATGACAACACCCATAACCAAAGTCATCCACCCCAATCTAAGTGGTTAGGATGACAGTCTTTTTTTATTTTTATTTTTATTTTTAGTTTTTATTTAAAGGGTCCAGGTCTCCCAGTATCTGGATCAGCTATCATTATCAGAACATTTAGTCCTTGGGCTGCTCTTTTGGCCTCAGCGTCCACCCGCTGGTTCCCTCTAGCCACCCGGTCATTGGTGGGTTGGTGACACAGGCAGTGCATAACGGCCACTTTGTCTGGCAGGTGGATGGCCTCTAGGAGGGCTAAGATTTCAGCTCTGTTTTTAACATCTTTTTTTTTTTTTTTAAAACTTTTATTACATTATGATGAGAAAAGTTACATGATTTCAATTTATCTGAATTTGTTAACATTGAAGAACATATTTTAAGTAAATAGAATTAAATCATAATCTTGTTTTCCTTTTGTACCCCCACTGCTCCCAGAGACCCCCTTCAATACTTATAATATCTTTTTGTCATATTCTTTAAAATTTATAAAATATTATAACAATAAAAATGAGTATTATAAAAGTTGTTTGATATAAAACAACAATCAATTTAACAGTCTTATGTAGATGCCCATCTACAGCAATAGTGAAAATACATTTTTCTCAATATAAATTTTAAATATCTCCAAACATATTAATTGTATACTTCAAAATAATACATCACTACTAGTATATTCTTTTTTTAACTTTTATTGCATTATCAGAAAAGTTACATGATTTCAATTTATCTGAATTTGTTAACATTTAAAAACATATTTTAATTAAATAGAATTGAATCACATTCTTGTTCCCCTTTTGTACCACTGCTCCTGTAGTCCCCCTTTAATACCTATAATATATTTTTTGTCGTATTCCTTAAAATTTATAAAATATTATAAAAATAAAAATAAGTATTATAAAAGTTGTTTGATAAAAAAACAACAATCGATCTAACACTCTTATGTAGATGCTCGTCTACAGCAATAGTGATGAAATACATTTTTCTCAATATAAATTTTAAATAACTCCAAACATATTAGCTGTATACTTAAAAATAA
>NW_022196909.1:2798448-2800586 GCF_008632895.1 Mastomys coucha | reverse complement strand
ATATAGATTGTACAATGTTGGACCTATTTCTACAATTACCAAATTAGAGAGATCATTGGATGACAAATTTCCAATTCCTCATATTATTGGATTTCAATCGCTTAGGATATGTTGGTAATATTAATTTTCATATTAAGATATTAAGAAAAGGTAATTGTCACTTCCTGTTGTTTTTGTTGTAAGAGATGGAATTAAGTTGGTGTGGATTTGTTGAATGATTACTTTCTTGCTTCTTCTCGGGTGTAGTTTTATTTGCTCCTTATGTTGGTGTTTTCCATCTATTATCCTTTGTAGGGCTGGATTTGTGGAAAGATATTGTGTAAATTTTCTTTTGTCATGGAATATCTTCTTTTCTCCATCTATGGTAATTGAGAGTTTTGCTGGGTATAGTAGCCTGGGCTGGCATTTGTGTTCTCTGAGGGTCTGTATGACATCTGCCCAGGACCTTCTAGCTTTCATAGTCTCTGGTGAGAAGCCTGCCATAATTCTGATAGGCCTGCCTTTACATGTTACTTGCCTTTTTTTCCCTTACTGCTTTTAAAATTCTTTCTTTGTTTAGTGCATTTGGTGTTTTTATTATTATGTGATGGGAGGAATTTCTTTTCTGGTCCAGTCTATTTGGAGTTCTGTAGGCTTCTTGTATGTTCATGGGCATCTCTTCTTTTAGTTTAGGGAAGTTTTCTTCTATAATTTTGTTGAAGATATTTACTGGCACATTACTTTGGGAATCTTCACTCTCTTCTGTATCTATTATCCTTAGGTTTGGTCTTCTCAGTGTGTCCTGGATTTTCTGGATGAAAGCTCCTGGGTTAGGAGCTTTTTGCCTTTTGCATTTTCTTTGACTGTTGTGATAATGTTTTCTATGGTGTCTTTGCCCCTGAGATACTCTCTTCTATCTCTTGTATTCTGTTGGTGATGCTTGTATTTATGATTCCTGATTTCTTTCCTAGGTTTTGTATCTCCAGGGTTGTCTCTCTTTCTGATTTCTTTATTGTTCCTATTTCCATTTTTAGGTTCTGGATGGTTTTGCTCATTTTCTTCACCTGTTTGATTGTGTTTTCCTGTAGTTCTTTAAGGGATTTTTGTGTTTCCTCTTTAAGAGCTTCTAGCTCTTTACCTGTGTTCTCCTGTATTTCTTTGAGGGTGCTATTTATGTCTTTCTTAAGGTCCTGTATCATCATCATGATAAGTGATTTTAGATCTGAATCTTGCATTTCCGGTGTGATGGTGTGTCCAGGACTTGCTATGGTGGGAGAATTGGGTTCTGATGATGCCAAGTAACCTTGGTTTGTGTTGTTTACTTTCTTATGCTTGCCCCCTGCCATCTGGTCATCTCTAGTGCTACCTGCCCTTGCTAAATCTGACTGGAGTCAGTCCTTCCTGTGACTCTGGTTGTGCCAGAACTCTTCAGAGTTAGGTTGTCTCTGTGATCCTGTGATTCTGAGATCCTGTGACCCTGGGCTTGTTAGAGCACCTGGGAGTGCAGCAGCTTCCTGTGGATGTTGTGGGACTGGCTGTGGAGCCTGGGCTCAAGGTCTGTTCAGAGCACCAGCCCAGAGAATGATGACGGTCTTCTTATATAATTGCTTCCTGCTGAATTGGTGACAAAATCTCCTCTTTGGAGCATGACGGGAACAATGGTTTCTTTTTAAAAAGCTAGCTGTGGCAGTTTTGCCCAGTTTCTGCATTATTTAGTCTCAGTGTTGTCTATCCAGTCTATGTGTTGTCTGTCTAGTCTATGTGTTGTCTGTCTAGTCTGTGTGTTGTCTATCCAGTCTGTGTGTTTTCTGTCCAGTCTGTGTGTTGTCTGTCTAGTCTGTGTGTTGTCTGTCCAGTCTGTGTGTTGTCTGTCCAGTCTGTGTGTTGTCTGTCTAGTCTGTGTGTTGTCTGTCCAGTCTATGTATTGTGTGTCTAGTCTGTGTGTTGTCTGTCTAGTCTGTGTGTTGTCTGTCCAGTCTATGTGTTGTCTGTCTAGTCTGTGTGTTGTCTGTCTAGTCTGTGTGTTGTCTGTCCAGTCTGTGTGTTGTCTGTCTAGTCTATGTGTTGTGTGTCTAGTCTGTGTGTTGTCTGTCCAGTCTGTGTGTTTTCTGTCCAGTCTGTGTGTTGTCTGTCTAGTCTGTGTGTTGTCTGTCCAGTCT
>NW_022196909.1:2792046-2797819 GCF_008632895.1 Mastomys coucha | reverse complement strand
GTGTGTTGTCTGTCTAGTCTGTGTGTTGTCTGTCTAGTCTGTGTGTTGTCTGTCTAGTCTGTGTGTTGCTTGTCCAGTTTCTGTGTGGTGGATCATTTGGGCTAGCTTTTTTGACGGTGATTTGCATGCATATTCTGTAGAGATCACTGACTGAGACCATCTTCAAGAGTAAATCACTTGAGCTGTTTGCTCTATGAAGGCATCCATGTCTCAGTGAGAACAGCTTTTCCCTGGTCAGATCTAATTTTTATGAGTTTTGTTGGTAACCATAGTTTTTCATTCCTTGTAGATATATAAGCATAACCACATTTACATCTTAAAACTATTGCAGGTTTTTGTTCTAATGTCAACACATCCTTATAGTCTATTATTTTGCTTAGTTCCTCAGTTTTTTTTTCAATAACCCAGTGTCTTTCAGCTGCTGTTGTTTTCGCCAACATTAAACAAATTTAGCTAACAAACCATTATTTAGTCTGTCCCTAGGGGTTTCAAGTTAGTAGTAGAACTAGTCAGGGCCCCACTTAAGAAAAACCTCATATTCTACAACAGAAAAAAGTGCCCTGAGGGCAAAATCCCACTTTTTAAAATATCCACCTTGTAAAAATAAAAATTTATTTGACAGGAGAAAATGCCACAGAAGGGGGGTCCCTGCTTTAGAACCATCAAAGTCTCTATACTTTTGTGTCAAGGTATTTGATATTTGTATTAGTCAATTTTTTTCATTGTTGTGACAAAATGCCTGAGAGAAATCGAGTTAAAGCAGGAAGTTTATTTTGTTCCATCATTTCAGAGCTGTCAGTCCATGGCCACCTGTGTCTGATGCTATGGCTGAGGGAAGGCTGAACTATCAAGGTGGAAATACAAGGTGGAACAAAAGTGTCCGTGTCAGGGTGGCCAGAAGTGAGAAAGGCGGGAGGAACGGAGCCTGGGGATAAAGTGCAGACATGTCCCTTGTGGCCTACTTTCACCAGCTAGGCACTATATATTATTTTATTTTGAGCCAAATATATTAATCTACTGGCAGGACTATCCCTCTCATGACCTGATCATATTTCAATAGTACCACTGGCTGGGTACAAGGCCTCCACCCTTGAGTCTTTTGTTGGAATACTTTATTAGAAAATAATGTAAGCTTTGGGTTTCGACCTGCATGTTTTCTAGAAAATGGATTGAGATGCCAGATTGGGTATTTGGGTTCCAGGGACTGAAAGTTTTAAGAGAAACTCTTTAAAGAAGTCTAAATTCAGGTTATAACAGGACATACCTACCCTTTTTCCTGTTTTTAAAGACTAAGTCTTGTGTAGCCCAGACTGACTTTAAACTCACTATATAGCTGAAGATGATCTGGAACTTGAAGTCATGTACTTATGGCTATGGTTAGGACTTGAAGTCATGTACTTATGGTTATGGTTAGGCGAGGGTCTGAGGATGAACTTGAAATCATGTACTTATGGCTATGGTTATGCGAGTGTCTGAGGATGACCATCTAGAGCCTTTGGACATTACAGGACAACTTTTCATTCTTGATTCCACCTTGCTGAGCAGGGCTTCTCTCGTGGCTTCTGCTGTGCTGTAACTTCCAGGCTAGCTGGCCTGTGAGCTTTTACATGGTTCTTCTGTCTCTGCCTCTTGTTTTGCTACTGGAGTGCTAGGATTACAGAGGTATGCCACCACGGTTGGCTTTTTATGTATCTTCTGGACCTGAGATTCAAGTTGTTATGCTTTTTGGCAAGTACTTTTATTCAACGAGCCATTGCCAGAGTATTGATCTTGGACTTCTGATTTTCAGGTCCTGAGTTCTAGGATTACAAATTGTACCCTCATACCTGGGTGCTCTGCCAAGTTAGTTACATGTCCTACTTCAAATATTATAATTTTAAATGTTTACAATTTAATTATTTTTTCAAGAAGTATGTTTAGGCATATGTTATTGTACAGCCTGTAAAGATTATCCTTGTATTATTCAAATGCTTATTTCTGTGTCCCCATATCTAGTTGCAATCCTTATTCTGAGAATCTCCTGTCTCAATGCTGAGCTCCTCAATGATTTCCTTATTGGTCAATAAAGAAGCTAAACAGCTGATGCCTGAACAAGAGAGAATAGAGCTTGACTTCTTCTTAGCCAGGGCAGTGGGGAGAGGAAAGGGGGAGATGGAGATTAGCCTTGGGGAGAGAGTCCAGGAGACACCATGAGAAAATGCCTAGAGCCCATAGAGCCAGATCAGTACTTAAATGCAAGTATCACTGGGATTTTGACTGGGAGGAAACCAGGCTAGCTTAAGGGATTAAAGTAGAAAAATACTGCTCAGTTGTTGTGCCCTTTAAGGTTGTTAAATAAATATAATAGTCAAATCTCAATTATTTGGTATCTAGCTGAGTTAAAAAAAATTGCAATACTCTTTTAAAATGACTAACATGTAGGTAGGACAAATAAAATCTCTTTAGGGGGAGTAAATAAATGTAATTTGATTGTTTTGGATTACTGAATAGTTTGCTTAGTGGTTTCTCCTGTTAAACACAGGCTGTTTAATACAATCTGCTTAATCGTTCTTAACCATTAGCTTCAAAAACAATTTTAAAAAATGATGTTGGAGATTGAACCTATGGACTCACAAAAGTTGCTAAGTAGTTTACCCCTAACTCACATCCAAAACCACATTTTACTTTAAAATTTTTCTTATGTATTTTGTGTGTGTGTGTGTGTGTGTGTGTGTGTGTACCACATCATACCTGTGTAGACTAGAGGAAAATTTATAGGCATCAGTTATCTTCTTTTACCACATAAATACTGGTGATCAAATTTAGGTTGTCAGACTTGGCAGCAAGCACTTTATCTAGGGAGCCATTTCCTGGCCCCCTGTTTAATTTTTATTTGTGTGCATGTATATGTGTGTTCATGTGGGTGTGGGCACATGTGTATGTGTATGGAGAGCATTCAATGTTGAATGTATTCCTCACTCATTTGCCACATCATTTATCATCATCATCATCATCATCATCATCATCATCATCATCATCATCATCATCTGTTTTTTGGAGACAGGGTTTCTCTGTAGCCTCAGTTAATCTGCTCTCTAAGCTATACTGGCCTCAGAATCAGAGATCCACCTGCCTCTGCCTCTGCCTCTGCCTCTGGGATTAAAGAGGGACATCACCATGCCAAGCTTTCTCCACTTTATTTTTTGAGAGTCTCTCATTGAACCTAGAGTTCATTGACTTGGCTAGACTAGACAATGAGCCCTGAAAATTTGCCTGCCTCTCTTCCACTCTACTGCAGAACTGGGGTTATAAACATATATTGCTGTGCCCATCTTTTTATATAGATATTGGGGATCTGAACTCTTTTTTTTCATACTTGTACAGCAGGCACTTTACCAAATTCCTCAGTCCCCACTATTATTTGGGGAAAGGGTTGATAATTAAGTTGCTCAGGCTGGCCTTGAACTCACTCTTTAGTCCACTATAGCCTTCAGCTTGTTATCCTCTTGTGTCAGCTTTCTAAGTATCTGGCATTTCAGGCTTGATTTCATCAGCCTATTTACCTTCAGATTAAAGTTCAGACTAAAACTGACATTCAAGAAATGACACCTTCTGTTAACTACCTTTCTTCCTTTGTTTTCTGTCACACCTGATGTAGGAATTTGGATTATATTTCAATTTGAGAAACTAGGTTAACTGATATCTCTAGACCCTATCGCACACCCAGGGTGCCCCATCTATTTAGATTTCTGAGATTTACAAATTCACTTCATGTCCTTATCACTTATATATTTTCCCTGGATCCCTCCAGACTACTGTTACTTCCCTCTGTGGTATTCATTGTCCTTCACATTCATTTTGTATGCACTTTAGACTGCTTTGTTATTTTTATTACCTATTCTTTATGTGTGCTGGCTTTGTCTCAATAAATGTTTGAAGGTGGTGAAATATTTAGTGGCATATACTGCTTCAGAGTCTAGAAAATAAAAGAGCATGGCCATCGAAGGATATACTGCTTAAGAAATCATCTGTGCCCTTGAATAGTCCTATGGTGTTGTAATGAGTCGTCAATACAGTTTGGCAAGCCAGGTGCCTGGGTGCATCCTAAGACTGATGAGGCCATGGGATCAAGGAGTAGGAAATACTATCCCATGCTAAGATTATACATGTAGAGTGAGTCTGTGACAAGAAAGACAAGACAGCCAGTCTGTCTGGGTTGGTGTCCTGAGCAGACCTTGGGCACAAGCTCCACAGCCAGTCCCACAAAACCCAGAGGAATCTCCACTCCCAGGCACTCTGACACACCTAGGATTAGAGGTGAGCAGGAACCAACATCTATCCCAACACTGGGAGTAATTGGGTCCAGGGGGACCAGGCACACAGGAACTCAGCCAGCCCAGTGTCTCCGGTTCCTTCCGGTCTGGCTGGGTTAGTGTTCTGAGTAGACCTTGGGCACAAGCTCTGCAACCAGTCCCACAACTCACAGAGAAAGCCACACTCCCAGGTGATTTAACAAGCCCAGGACCCCAGGATCCCAGAATCACAGGATCACAGAGTCAGCTTGATTCTGAGGAGTTCTGACACAACCAGGATCACAGCAAGGATAGGCTCCAGTCAGATTTAGCAAGGGCAGGTAGCACTAGAGTTAACCAGATGCCAGGGAGCAAGCATAAGAAAATAAACAACACAAACCAAGGTCACTTGCCGTCATCAGAACCCAATTCTCCTACCATAGCAAGTCCTGGGCACACCATTACACCGGAAACGCAAGATTCAGATATAAAATCACTTATCATGATGATGATACAGGACCTTAAAAAAGACATAAATAGCACCCTCAAAGAAATACAGGAGAACACAGGTAAAGAGCTAGAAGCTCTTAAAGAGGAAACACAACAATCCCTTAAAGAACTACAGGAAAACACAAACAAGTGAAGGAAATGAGCAAAACCATCCAGAATCTAAAAATGGAAATAGAAACAATAAAGAAATCAGAAAGAGAGACAACCCTAGAGATACAAAACCTAGGAAAGAAATTAGGAGCCATAGATGCAAGCATCACCAACAGAATGCAAGAGATAGAAGAGAGAATCTCAGGGGCAGAAGACACCTTAGAAAACATTGACACAACAGTCAAAGAAAATGCAAAAAGCAAAAAGCTCCTAACCCAAAACATCCAGGAAATCCAGGACACACTGAGAAGACCAAACCTAAGGATAATAGGTATAGAAGAAAGTAAAGACTCCCAGTGTAATGGGCCAGTAAATATCTTCAACAAAATTACAGAAGAAAACTTTCCTAACCTAAAGGAAGAGATGCCCATGAACATACAAGAAGCCTACAGAACTTCAAATAGACTGGACCAGAAAAGAAATTCCTCTTGTCACATAATAATCAAAACACCAAATGTCCTAAACAAAGAAAAAATTTTAAAAGCAGTAAGGGAGAAAAGGCAAGAAACATAAAGGCAGGCCTATCAGAATTATGGCAGATTTCTCACCAGAGACTATGAAAGCTAGAAGATCCCGGGCAGATGTCATACAGACCCTACAAGAACATAAGTGCCAGCCCAGGCATATTATACAAGAACATAATATTATATATATTATACAAGAACATAAATGCCAGCAAAACTCTCAATTACCATAGATGGAGAAAACAAGATATTCCACAAAATTTACACAATCTTTCCACCACACAAACCTAATTCCACCTCTTACAACAAAAACCACAGGAAGTGACAATTACTTTTTCTTAATATATTAATTTGAAAATTAATATGACCAACATATCC
>NW_022196909.1:2755567-2791076 GCF_008632895.1 Mastomys coucha | reverse complement strand
GGGTCATTGAAATACAGCCTTATTACAATGAAACCCAATGTTTAAAAATTGTTCTTATTTTGGGCTTGCACCACAGTAAGAGCCAAGATTTTAAAGTCTACTAAATACAAAACAAACAAAAAGACTTTATATAATCATGTTCATTTAAGAAAATACTAGTAGTGATGTATTATTTTTAAGTATATAGTTAATATGTTTGGAGTTATTTAAAATTTATATTGAGAAAAATGTGTTTTCACTATTGCTGTAGACAAGCACCTACATAAGACTGTTAAATCGATTATTGTTTTATATCAAACAACTTTTATAATACTTATTTTTATTGTTATAATATTTTATAAATTTTAAGGAATATGACAAAAAAGATATTGTAAGTATTGAGGGGGGGTCTGTGGGAGGAGCAGTGATACAAAAGGGAAACAAGAATGTGATTCATTTATATTTAATTGAAATATGTTTTTAAATGTTAACAAATTCAGATAAATTGAAACCATGTAACTTTTCTCATCATAATGCAATAAAAGTTTTTTTTTTTTTTTAAAAAAAAAAACAAAAAAAAAAGAAAAAAAAGAACTATCGACTCTCAGGTTAGCTACGATGGAGGTAAAATCCTTTGGTGATATGAGGGTCATTGAAGTACAGCCTTATTACAATGAAATCAAATATCTAAAAATTGTTCTTACCACAGTAAGAGCCAAGATTTTAAACTCTACTAAATACAAAAAAAACCAAAAAGACTTTATATATTCATGTTCATTTAAGAAAACACTAGTAGTTACGTATTATTTTGAAATATACAGTTAATATGTTTGGAGTTATTTAAAATTTATATTGAGAAAAATGTATTTTCACTATTGCTGTATATGAGTGTCTACATAAGGCTGTTAAATTGATTGTTGTTTTATATCAAACAACTTTTATAATACTTATTTTTATTGTTATAATATTTTATAAATTTTAAGGAATATGACAGAAATATTGTAGGTATTGAGAAGGGGTTCTCTGGGAGGAGTTGGGGTACAAAAGGGAAACAAGAATGTGATTTAATTCTATTTACTTAAAATATGTTTTTAAATGTTAACAAGTTCAGATAAATTGAAATCATGTAACTTTTCTCATCATAATGCAATAAAAGTTAAAAAAATAAAGACGTGATATTTATCTTTGTGTGGAAATTTCTAGATAAGTTCTTCTGCCTGCTTATGTTTTTAGAAAAACATCTCATTGAGAAATAGTTTCTATTTACCAAGTTGTAGGTTTGCTTGTGTTTCCTTACTCTTTATAGTTCTTAATATCATGTTGTCCCGTCATATTGGAACATTTTAAAGGCAGCTTTTCATCTATTATTTATATTTAATAAGAACTGCTGCTCAGTTTGTAGTAGTTTCACATTTAGGGTATTCTCACCCAGACCTTGTAAGAGTCCAGTGTGACAGCCTTTGTCCCTTCTTTGTAAGTGCTACCCTAGTGTGTTTGGGGTCATCACCTGCATTTCCAAGACCCCGCCCTTTATTTCTATTCTCAGAGTGTGAGATACTCCCATGCTCATTGTGGAAATCTAATTATGATGTTGGCTTTTTCTTTTTGTGAGTCCTAGCTCTAATATCTTCAAATGGCATTGCTTATTACCTCTATGAGTGAGGACAGCCAAGGATTTTTTGTTTTGTTTTGTTTTGTTTTGTTTTGTTTTCAGCTGTACTAGCTCCTTATACCAAGGGGAAACATTGTCTATTTGTACTTCTGGCCAAGTTCCAAAAATAAAGCCTAATACTTTTTTCAGGAAAGAATTTAAACCAGCTTACAATTTTTGAACACAAAGCATCCACTGTCCTTTATCTTTGATCCACATATCATGTTCTTAAGAACATGCATCTCTTGCTTGGTTCCTCCAATTAAGTCACCTAGGTGCTTAAGAGTTCTGCCGAGAATTTATCTGACTGGAACTTTAAAATGGCTTGGTATAAACTTTGTCTCTATTACACATCCTATACCCAAAAGAAACATAGACGATTAACTAGGTTAAAATGGTGTAACACCACAGCAAGGTCAGAAAGATGCTGACGTGGCAGCCTTCTTCTTTCTGTTGTTCTGTGAGGACCCAGCCTCTTAGATGGGTCTGTGCTCCCTGCGCAGATGCCCTTCTGGCCCCAAGAGAATAGTTTAAAACAAAATCAGACACATAGAATGACAGCATCTACATTGTTTGTTTATTTCATTTTGTGTTAAATGGTTTCTTTTTTTCTCTTGTCTTTAGCCTAATGGTCCATCGCCATCCTGGAGTTAAGTGGCAGATAATGCATCTTCTCTGTTTTCCCTGTGTACTTTGGGTACATTTTGCATAACAATTTAGTTTTCTTGATTTCTACCTTATTTAAACACATCCAAAAAGTCATGAATGACTAGCCTGAAACTTTCCAAACTTTAAATTCACCTGCCATTCATAGATTGTTTCCCCCGTTTAAATGTTTATAGCTTGTTGTTTTTGAAGACCTTTGGAGTTATTAAGAACAACTGCAGTAGATGGTGGCATTGCACTTCCACCTGCCTAGTGTTCAGTTTTGCCTACTAATAAAAGTTATTTACATCTCCCACTTATTTCCTTAATTATGAATCTTCTCAATTTATTTAGAAAAGTTTTCCTAATATTCTATTTATTTTCTAAAATATGAAAATGCAGGTAGGCGAGTGAGATAGCTCAGTGGGTAAAGAAAGAATTATCCCCCAAATAGGCTGGAAATATTGGGTATATTATCAATCTCTTTGTACTTCATTTTATTATAATGTTAGCAACAGAAATTCCTATTGCTTCGGCTTAGTGTAATAGATGAATGCTTTGAAACAATGTTATTTACACAAGTACTTAGCTGACTTTAGTGAGATGAATGCTGCTTTAAGTGATTATTATTGGCATTTTTAGTAAGTATATAAGGAAGTTATAAGGAAGATGATAGCATCTAATCCTGTCTCAGGAGCATGGAGGAGGTTCCTGAGTGACATTTCTAAGCTTACCTTTAAAATGCCAAATATACCTCTATAAGCCATTTATTTATTTATTGCTAATTTATTTATTTTTGTTGAAAATAGATTCTTGTCTTATATAATACATCCCTACCCTAGTTTCCTTCCCTCTACTCCTCCTAGCCCCTGCCACTTCTTCTCCCTACTAGATCCACTCTCCTTCCATCTTCCTTCAGAAAAGAGCAGGCCTCCAAGAGACCACAACCAAACATGGCAAAACAGAATATGGATAGAAATTATTTCATTGATTTGTGTGTGTGTGTGTGTGTGTGTGTGTGTGTGTTTGTTTGTTTTTGACCAGTCCTGTTTGGTTCTACCTTAAGTTTCTGGGCTACCCAATCTCTAGTTCCTGGATATCCAAGCGATGTTGGGCATAGGGTCTCCCTCATAGAGTGGGCCTCAAGTTAAATCAGGTACTAGGTGGTCACTCCCACAAGTTCTGTGTCGCCATCCCTCCAGCATATCTTACAGGCTGAACAGGTTTTAGGTCAAAAGTTTTGTGGATGGGTTGGTGTGCATGTTTCTCTTTCAGTAATCTTCAGAGTACCTTTCCACACCAAAGAGACTAGAACATATGGATAAAGGCTCCATGTAGGGCCAGCTCAACCTCCCCAAGTTAATGAGCTGTGGGGTTCCTCAGTAGTGGGGCCCCACTGTCAGTCTGCTGATAGCAGCTCTCTGTCTGAGCTTCAGCCTAGGCTGTTTGGGGATCTCTCCGCCGGATCCTCTCAGCTAACAACTCAACCAAATCTAACCCAGTCAGGACACCGGGAGCTTCTCCTGTTTACAGAAGATGGTGGGCTCAGGCTTTGTATTTCCTGATACCTGGAGGTTACCAGGAGTCTTTGCTAGGGTCACCCTCATGGATCCCAGGAAGTTTCCACTGCACTAAGTTTCCACATGACCCTCCAAGTGCCTCCCAGTTGTAGTCATCTCTTCAAGTACTCTCTTCATCCTCCCTTAGCTCCCTCCTGTTCCTGTTCCTATCTGCCCCAATTCATCCACAAAATCTATTCAGTTTTCTCCTCCCAGGGAGATCTGGGTGCCATTCCTTTGAGTCCTTCTTGTTACTTAGTCTCTCTGGATCTGTGGATGAATAACCCGATTATTCTTTATCTAGCAGCTGATATCTACTTCTGAGTGAGAACATATTATTCTTACCTTTTGGGATGTTACCTTATGATGACTCTCTCACTATCTTCTCTTTAGTTTGGATAAGGGTTTACTTTTCTTGCTGATTTTCTCAAAGAACCATGTCTTTGTTTCATTGATTCTTTGTATTTTTCACTTGTTTCTATTTTCTTGACTTCAGCCCTCTGTTTGATTATTTCTTGCTATCTACTCCTCTTGGTTACATTTACTTTTTATTCTAGAGCTTTCAGGTATTTAGGTAGGCACTTAATACTATGCATTTTTCTCTCAGCACTGTTTTCATTTTATCCCATAAATTTAGGTGTGATGTATAATCATTTGCATTGAATTCTAGAATGTCTTTTATCTCTTTCTTTATTTCTGTCTTGTCCTATTTTTTTATTCAGTAGAGACCTTTATGATTTCCATGAGCTTGTAAGTTTTCTGTTGTTTTTGTTGGTGATATTGAGCTTTAATTCATAGTGGTCTGACGGGATTTCAATTTTTTATATAAGTTGAGACTTGCCTTATGACAGAATTTGTGCTCAGTTTTGGAGAAAGTTCCATGAGGTGCTCAGAAGGAAGTGTATTCTTTTGTGTTTTGGTGAACATTTCTGTAAAATATCTGTCAGGTCCACTTGGTTTATAATGTCTGTTAGCTCCAGTATTTCTGTTTAGTTTTTGATTGGATGACCTATCCATTGGTGAAATTAGGATACTATCAGTGTGTGAGGATCAAAATGTGATTTAAGTTGTAGTAGTGTTTCTTTTGCAAAATGTGCATGCCCTCATGCTTGGGGCATATATATTAAGAATAGGAGTTTCATCTTGGTAGATTTGCCTTGATGAGTATAAAGTGTCCTTCTCCATCTCTTTTGATTGGTTTTGGTTTGAAGTTTATTTATCTAGTTTTTAGATGTTAAAATATTTACACCAGCTTAGTTTTTTTTAGGTCCATTTGCTTGGAATATCTTTTTATAAATTTTTACCCTGAGGTAATATCTATCCTTGTATGTTGAGGTGTGTTTCTTGGATTCAGCAGAAGAAAGGATCCTGTTTCTACATCCATTCTGTTAGTTTGTGTCTTTTTATTGGGGAATTGAGTCCATTGATTTTGAGAGATATTCATGACCAATGATTGTTAATTCCTGTTATTTGATAGTGTGTGTGTGACTGTGAGAGGCAGCCTGGTTTCTGGTTGAGCTAGGTTTAAAACCCCGGTGACCCAGCAGATGACCATAGCCCACAAGGGACGGTAGGTGTTTTACCACACTCCTAGACACCAGCTTTCTGACAGGAGGCTGCGGCTCTCCACTCCATAGGTCTGTGGCCATCAGTCACATAAGTGTAATGTGCCAAGTCCCTCCACAGGTAGAGGACATGACCACAGATCACCTCAAGACAGATCTCCATGTTAATGAGGTACCTAAAGGTCTGAAGGGTTTAGCCAATTAAAGCTTCCCTTCCCAGACACTCCTCCCTGCAAACGGTATTTAACCCCAGGCCAGGCCTAAGAAAGGAGTACAGTTTTACTCATCACCACTCTCCATCATGACAATAAATGCCTTAGAACCATGGACTGTCTCTTCTCAGCAGAATCCACCTTGGTGAACAATGGAGCAGGCCTTTGTCTAAAGAGCCAGCTGCTACACTATCCTATGCTATCTCAGAAGGCCTCCCAGCATTCCCAGCCATGGCCTCCACCAAGCCAAGCCACTCGCAGAACAAGCCAAGGATTCTCTCCTCCCTGCAGGACCCAGCCAAAGCTCTCTTTCTCCCTTTTTCCCCTTTTGCCTGGGGTTAGATCCAGCCCCAGCCCCCACTCCGTTCTCAGCTCTTCTGAGATGTCCAGCGGTGTCTAGGATGCCCAAGAGTCTGAGAACCTGATGTCCTTGGGCTCTGAGCCGGTTGCGCAACCCCGAGCCAACTCCTGCAGGTCCGCTGGGACCCCAAACTATGGTTCCCCACCCCCGGAGTAGGGGTTCTGCTGCTTCTCCGTAGCCCAATGCAGGCCCTGAGACAGCATGGGGAACGGGCAGTCAAAACTTCCCTCTTCCTCCTCTTCCTCCTCGCCCAAGTCCTGAGTCTCTGTGTGTGTGTGTTTTCCTTCTTTGGTTTTGCTGATGTAAAATTATTTATTTCCTGTGTTTTTTGTTTGTTTGTTTGTTTGTTTTTTTGAGACAGGGTTTCTCTGTATAGCCCTGGCTGTCCTGGAACTCACTCTGTAGACCAGGCTGGCCTCAAACTCAGAAATCCGCCTGCCTCCCAAGTGCTGGGATTAAAGGCGTGTGCCACCACCGCCAGGCATTATTTCTTGTTTTATGGTTGCAGTTAACCTCCTTGGGTTTGGTTTCCTTTCCTTTTCTTCTGTAGGGCTGGATTTGTAGCTAGACATGGCTTAAATTTGACTTTATCATGAGATATCTTGTTTCTCTTTCTCCCTCTCTCTTTTTTAAAATCTATGAGGATTGGATGCTTGTTGGGTATAGTAGTGTGTGCTTGTATCTGTAGTTTTTTAGCATCTGCAGGATATCTGCCCAGGTCCTTTAGGCTTATAGAGTCTCCATTGAGAAGTTCGGTATAATTTTAATGTCTGCTTTTATATGTTACTTGAACTTTTTCTCTTGCAGCTTTTAACATTTTTTGTATTGTATATTTAGGGTTTTGGTTATTATGTGATAAGCAGATTTTCTTTTCTAATCCAATCAATTTGTTATTCTGTATGCTTCTTGTATCTTTATAGGAATCTACTTTTGTCATATTTGGAAAATTTTTCCTCTATGATTTTCTTAAAAATATTTTTCTGAGTCTATGAACTGGGATTCTTCTCCTTCTATTCCTATTAGTTTTAAGTCTTTTCAGTGTCCCAGATTTCCTGGATAGTTTGGTTTGTTTGTTTGTTTGTTTTTCCTTTTTGGTTTTCGAGACAGGGTTTCTCTGTGTAGCCCTGGCTGTCCTAGAACTCACTCTGTAGACCAGGCTGGCCTCGAACTCAGAAATCCACCTGCCTCTGCATCCCAAGTGCTGGGATTGAACTCATGCACCACCCACCATTGCCTGGCTTTCTGGATGTTTTCTATGAGGAATTTTTTAGATTTAAGATTTTCTCTGACTGACATCAGTTTCTTCTATCATCCTTTCAGTGGCTGAGAGTATGTCTTCCCTGTCTTGTATTCTCTTATTGATGCTTGACTCTGGAGTTTTTTTTCACATGTGTAAATTTTCCATTTCTAAAATTCTCTGTGTTTTATTTATTGATTCTATTTCCATTTTCAGGTTTTGAACAGTTTTAATCATTTATTTTAACTGTTGTTTTTTTCTTGGCTTTTAAAAACAGTTTTATTTCTTTCTTCCAATTGTTTGTTTGTGTTTTCCTGAAAAACTTTAAAAGGATTTATTTAATTCCTCTTCATATAGGGAGTTTTAGGGTCTTTTTCTTGTGTTCTTATCACCGGACTATGTCAACCTGCCAGCCACTCAAGTAGTGACAGGGGCTTTTTATTAATTATGAATGCTTAGGCCTATAGCTTATGCTTTTTTCCTAACTAGCTCCTATAACTTAATCTGTGTATACTAATCTACATTTTGCCACATGGCCAGTTACCTCCTCTTAGCTTTATACATCTAACTTCCTCTGCGCCTGGCTGGAGAATCACCTGCCTCCCCCAGACTTTTTTCCAGAGTTCCTATCTCTGCTGGCTTGTTCAGGCTTTCCTCTTCTGCCTTGGTATTTTGATTAAACCAATTAGAAGTTGATGGAAAGGAATCTTTACAAAACACTGAGATAAGTAATGCTTCATAAAAATAACAATACCAAGGTCCAGCCTATAGACTCTATTCTCTGAGAATATAGAAACAAGTGCTTGAATAATACAAAGTCAACCTTTACAGAGTATGCAAATTGATTACTCCAACACTTCAACAATGTTGGAATATTCAAGGTCTGCTATACTAGGATATCTGGGCTCTAGTGGTGGCTGTTTTTGATTGTGTGTTCATTTATGCATCTGGGTTTCAGGTCATTCTAAGTCTAGGGTCATTATAGGTCTAGGTACTGATTTCTGAAAGGTCAGGAGAAGGGGTTCTCTGTGGGATCCAAAGGAGTCTTTGATAGAGGAGAAAAGAGGCTACAGCTCAGATGTGCCTGAAAGATTTGGTCTGCTGGAAGAACTGAGAGAGTGTCTGTAGATAGACTTTCTATAATTCCTTTAACTAAAACAATATACTAAGTAAAATGAAATGTCCCTTCCAACTGTCCATTATTCTTTTCCATTGATTTTGATATTTAGAAACCTTTGCCCCTTTTCAACATCACCAATGATGTCAGCATAAGTCAGCTCTGCCTAATTGCCTAATCATATCCAAACTGGTTTGCCTGTCTGTCTACCTGTCTGTCTGTCTATCTATCTATCTATCTATCTATCTATCTATCTATCTATCTATCATCTATCTATTTACATATCTGAGAGCCTTGCTGTGTACTCTTCCTTGGCCTCAAACTTATGACCATCCTCCTGCCTCAGTGTCCCTGTGTTGTGAGTATAGGCATGTGCCACCACATTTGGCCTATATCAAAGTATTTAAGCCTCTGGTTTCTGGATGAACAAAAGGGAGATGAACAATGTGTTTAGATAGTCTCTACTCAGACTCAACATGATATGTTAGTGTATATTTTTCCTCACTCCAGACTGCTTCTATTTCAATGCAAAAATCAAAACAAGCCAACCAATTAAACAAAAACCCCCAACAAACTCTTCTATGTCATAGTATGTCATGACTAATATAGATACAGAATAGGGCTGGGGTGATGTCTCAATATGCAAGAGCACTTGCTGTGATATTGAATACCTGAGTTCACATGCATGGCACCCATGTAAAAAGCCAGCCAGTAACTCCAGTGATGTAGAAGGCAGAGACAGGAGGATGACTTGGGCTTGCTATCTACTAGTCTAGCTCCAGGCCCAGTGAGGAAACCCTATCTCAAGAAAATAAGACAAAGAGTAATGGACAAGGACAGTCTATATCTTCCTGTGGCTTATATACATGCACAGGGACATGTAGCCATTCACACGTGTTTATATAAGCCACACACATACATGAGACTCTCCTTTCTACCTGCTGGTTGAACAAATGTAGAATAAGAGACCTCTGGGTCTTGCCAAATGTGCCTTTTTTACCCTGTTAGTCACTACGTATCCCCTCAGCTCCTATGATGTGTTAGGCATGGATATCAAAGACAAGTTCCAAGTCCAACTTCCTGTCTGGTCTCCTCTCAAACCCCTTACTGCTGAACAGAAGAGAAAGGGAGGAAATGAGACATTCCATAAGAAAACAAGAAACAGAGAATAATTGGTACTTGGGGTTGCAGAAGCAGAACCAGAGTCAGTACCAGTTCAGGGGTGCAGATGTGGGACCCACCACTTTTATATCTTCCTGTAGAGTCCCCACAGCAAACACAGATGGAAACATAACATCCTGAATTGATGTTGTAATTAAAAGTAATGGATTCCATTCTTTCCCATATCACAAATTACTTTATGAAAAGACATACGAGAATAATATAACCAACCAGTGATTGAGGAAGTAATTTTTCCTTGTTTTATGTAGCTATTTCTTCAGAATTGAAATGATCTTTCCTAGAGGGAGGAGGGAGGCTACTAACTACTAGGACTCAGGATGCTATGAAGGTCACAGGAGTCAGGAGGTCCCTCTCCAAGGCTCACATGTTCACATAGAGAACAGGGAGTGTCTTCAATGGAGCCTTCAGTCTGCCCAGGAGAACCATGGATGCAGCTCTTATGAATCATAATTGCTGGACCTGCCTTTCGGGGAAACACCTGCCCTTGAGTCATTTGTACCCTGGTAAGTAACCCCAATAAACTGACTGGCTCACCAAGTTAAACTTGGGTGGAACCATTTCTTATGGTGTCTTATTTGTGGTGAGCAGACTTTTGTTTATATCTCCCTAGAAAAAGTCACACAACATAAAGCTGTGTCAATGCTATGAAAAATAACAAACAAACAAACAAAACTCCACTGTTGCTCAACATAGAAGACAGGAGTCAGTTGTAGCATCTTCTTGTAGAGTTGATCACTCAGGATTACAGACAATGGCTGTTAAGTCCTTGAGAAGATGATATAAAGGTTTAAGTATTATCCAGTAAGTATCCACAATACTTGAAATATAAAATGTATTTATTCATGTGTTGTCCACATTTTGGAGAAAATAATTATTAATTAAAAAACTGGGGCTGGGATATGTCTCAGTCAATACGATGATTATGTACAGACATGAGACCTGAGCTTAATCTCTAGTACCCACAAAAACAGTTCAGGGATGGTGACAAGGTGAAAGACCCCCAAAACTGGGGAGATCCTTACTCAAGTCTCGGGATGACTTGACCACCCAATGACTCACGAGAGACCAAACTTGCTGTAATCACATGAAGTTTATTCCAGATCTGGGGTCGAACTCATAGCCTGGCAGGCCAGAGGGGTTTGACCACGAGCACAAGGAGTAAGTGGTATTTAAAGAAAAAAACCACAAACTAGGGGTGGTGAAGGGGTTACCAGGGAAACATAACAAGAGAACAATGGAAAATTCTAAAGGAACCCACTACTTAGCTGAGTCAGGTCACAAGGAAGTCATCCTGCACACTCATTGTCTAGAGGAATGTGGTTTGGTCAACGCTATCTTCTTAATGGCTGACCGCTCCTAGGACTAATTAGATGACCAATAACCTGTGGTTTGGTCAATGCTATCTTCTCAATGGCTGACTGCTATCCTGTTCCTTATCCTGGGCAATGTTATCTTCTTAATAGCTGACTGCTATCTTGTTCCTGGAACTGACCAGTCCACATTCCTGGCTCACAGAGACTTCCTATGCCTTCCTTAAGTAAAGGTTATACATTATACATACATTTCTATTAAATGCCCTCATTTTAAATTCTAAGATTCTCCAGCCTTTCAAAGAGGATGTAATATTAGAGCTAAGGAGGTGTAGGCAGGTGAATCACTGGGACTCATTGTCCAGACAGTCTAGTACAGGTCCCAGAGAAAAACTTTGCTTGAAAAAGAAAATGTAGTATGGTGATTGTCTTAGTCAGGCTTTCTGTTGCTGTGACAAAATACCATGACCAAAAAGCACATTAGGGAGAAAGGGGTTTATTTAGCTTACACTTCTATATTGCTGCTCAATATTGAAGGGAGTTGAGACAGGAACTCAAACAGGGCAGGATCCTGGAGGCAGGAGCTGATGCAAAAGTCATGGAGGGGTGCTGCTTTCTTGCTTACTCCCCATGGCTTGTTTAGCCTGTTTTCTTGTAGAACTCAGGACCACCAACAGAGAGACAGCACTGTGCACATTGGGCTAGGCCCTCCTCCACTGATTACTTATTGAGAAAATATCCACTGCTCGATCTCATGGAAGCATTTCATTAACTGAGACTCCTTCCTCTCTGATGACTCTAGCTTGTGTCAAGTTGACACAATACCAGCCAGTAGAGGGGTATTCCTCGGGAGAAGTCAAAAGTCCCCTCAAAAGATAGCAAGTAGGTGGATGCCACCCGAGGAATACCACCTCTGGTTTCTAAATGCATGTGTGGATACATTTGGACACACACACACACACACACACACTCTCTCTCTCTCTCTCATGCACATTTTGTTATTGTACTGAATACTCTCTGTTCTAACTTTGTAGAAAGTTTTATGGGATGGAAAATGCCATGCTATTTTGTAAAAAGAAACAGTAACTGCCTTAGAAAATTACAATAGAAAATATGAATATTAGAGATTTGTCAAATATAGTAGTTGAAATATTGTATGAAAGATTCCTTTGGCCTATTATTCAAATAACTTGCCTACAAAGACATTAGGTCTTTCTTTCTTTCTCTCTTTCTTCCTTTCTTTCTTTTTTCTTTCTTTATTTTTCTTGATGGGTTTTAAAGAAGGAAAAGAATATAAGAGAACTGTGTGGCATGACCTCCAGTACCCTGGGCAGAAGACTCACTGTGGAGTAACCAGCACTTTGTAGTTCTTGCTTAGTGATACATCTTACCTGACTTAATATACTTCCATAAATAAACCACTTCACTTCTAATAAACCCAAGGATGCACTGAGTCTTAAAAACTTACTGACTTCAGTGAACTCTAGCTTATTTGAAACACAGTTCATTTCTTCTGATAAAGAATAGAAGAGTTTACAGTAATATTTCTGCTAATATATACCAGCATGGTGTAAGAAAATATAATAATTTAGCTATGTGATTCCAACAAGATATTTAGTCTTTTTGGGATTTTTTTTTTCAAATTCATCTGTAAAATATTATACAACTATGTCTTTGTGATCTTAAGTTTAATTTAAAACAACAATGACAACAATGGGAATGGTTAATAATATCGCAACTATTTAATAATGACAAAATAATATTTGTAAAATGTTGATCATAACATATTGAAGTCAATAGGTGGCAATCAGTACTGACTCGTAACCAACTCTTAAAACCCAGGGGATAAACAGTAATTTTAAGAGCCAGTTGATAAACACATAAATTATTAACATATTCATAATTAAATACAACATAGTAAATATAATAGTATCACTAATAAATTTATCCCATATTACTGTTATCTACAGTTCAAGGCTACTCACACCTGCTGTGTAGTATGATTGAACTACAATGTAGTTGTATTCCATTATACTATTCCTTGATGCTCTAAAGGCAGGGACTACAGGGTAGTAGCATGAAACTATGATGAGAACATTTATACCACAAGTATCAGAAAATGTATATTTGGTCTAATTACCCCAAAGACAAATTTACTTGCCACCATGTCACTCAAACAAACAAAACCATAAAACAATACTTCAGCTTAATGTATGTAAAGTATTGGATAAAAAGTTGCAGAGAATATTTCTGGAGAAATTCAAATCCACTTTGATCTTAAGTGGATTAATTTGACTCTTATGTAAGGAAAAGCAGCCTTAGATACAATTCTCATGGTACTATAATACAGTTCTCATTAGTACTTTGTGTATTTCGATCTTCTGGGCTAATGTCCACTTATCAGAGAATGCATGCCATGTGTGTTCTTTTGTGATTGGGTTACCTTATTCAGGATGATATTCTCCAGGTCTATCCATTTCCCCAAGAATTTCATAAATTTATTGTCTTTAATAGCTGAGTAGTACTCCATTGTGCAGATGTACTACATTTTCTGTAGCCCCTTAGGACAAACAACAATATGAACTAACTAGTACCCTCAGAGCTCCCAGGGACTAAAATACCAACCAAAGAGTACACATGGTGGGACTAATGGCTCCAGCAGCATATATATAGCAGAGGATGGCCAAGTTGGTCATCAGTGGGAGGAGAGGCCCTTGGCCCTGTGAAGGTTCTATGCCCTAGTGTAGGGGAATGCCAGGGGCTAGCAAGCAGGAGGGGATGGGTTGCTGAGCAGGGGGAGGGGGGGGAAGGAACAGGGGTTTGTTTTAGTTTTATTTTATTTTATTTTATTTTATTTCTTTTTCTTTTTCTTTTATTTTTGGAGGGGAACCTGGGAAAGGAGATATTGTAAATAAAGAAAACATCTAATAAAAAAGAAAGAAAGGAAGAAAGAAAGAAAGAAAGAAAGAAAGAAAGAAAGAAAGAAAGAAAGAAAGAAAGAAAAAGAGAACTCTTAGCTCCTCCAGCGCCATGCCTGCCTGGACACTGCCATGTTTCATGCCATAATAATAATGGACTGAACTTTTGGACCTATAAGCAAGCCCCAATTAAATGCCATTCTTTATAAGAGTTGCCATAGTCATAGTGTCTGTTCACAGTAGTAAAACCCAAACTAAGACAGACAGGGTTTTGATAGGTCTTGCCCAGTCTGATTTCAAACTCAGAATCCATCTCTGCCTCTACCTCCAGCTTTGCCCCTACCCCACCCCGCCTCTGATTCTGCCTCTGCTTCTGCCTCTGTCTTCTAGATGGTTGGGTCATAGCATGTAACACATGGAGACATACCAGAGATTCTTCTACCATGCATAGGGACACTCTTCTGGTGCCCTTTCTTTAGGCTGCTGTAATTAACACCTTAATAGAAATGTATTTCTCACATTCCAAAGTGAAAGTTGCACTACTTTAGGTCTCTGGTGATCATTCACTTCCTTGATCACATACAAGGACATCTTGTTTAGTTATCAATATGGCACACTCAAAAAGGGGGTCTATCTGTGCTTTTTCATAGGGCTCTCTTACTTAATCACCTTTTGTCTTAGTTAGGGTTTTCCTGCTGTGAACAGACACCATGACCAAAGAAATCTTATAAGGACAACATTTAATTGGAGCTGGTTTACAGGTTCATATGTTCAGTTCATTAGCATCAAGGTGGGAGTATGGCAATATCATGGTGCAGGAGGAGCTTCATTTGAAGGTTGCTAGTAGAAGACTGACTTCTAGGCAGCTAGGATGAGGATCTTAAAGCCCACATCCACAGTGATACATTTCCTCCAACAAGGCCACACCTAGTCCAAAAAGGTCATACCTCCTAATAGTGCCATTCCGTGGGAGAGGTATATTCAAACCACCACACCTTGTAATACATTCACCAGTGGTAGGTTTCAACACATGCAGGTGAAACTACTAGCCAACTTGTCAACTAGCATCTATCAAGTCTTCATGGTCTAGATGCTTCATGGATTATTTAAGAGCAGATGGTTGAAAACTGAAACTCATAGATGAAGTTTTGCTCCAAGTACCTGCTTTTCTTTTATTAAAGTTCAACTGCAATATGACCATTCACACCTGTTTGTATCTTCATTGATTGACTTCTTTCAGACAGTGTTGTATAATTCTCACAAATGCTATATGGACCACTGACCCTGTGTTGTTCACTGTCTGCCCAGTACAGAAGAGAATGAGATGGCAACTGTTCTAGACACTGTAAGGGAAGAAAAGTCTCTTGCTGTCTCCCTTTAGGAAAGCATAGAAGTGACAAAGAAGTCGCACATAGACAACAGGAAGACGCCACAGAGCAATATGACCCTTGCATATTGATGTGGACATTTATGCAGAAGATTAGCAAATAAGTACTTCTCAGAAAACCCATGCATAGTTTTTGGACAGGAATTTAGTCATTGGTTCAATACCATATACTTCTTGGTTGTCATGGATTTTGAGGATACTGTGTTTAGTGTAGAAGATGCAAATAGAAATTGTACCCAACGCTCACAACTTGCTCATTGTCAGTCACTGAGGTAGACACAGAAATAGCTCAGCACCTGAGTAGTAGTGCTTATTAGGGTTATCAGTGGAAGTAATTATGAAGCAGGGGTTAGGAAGTTTGTTTCTTGAGTACTAGATCCCTTGCCTTGAGCATCATCATTTTGCCCATATTGATTCTGGCACACAGGTACTTAAGAGGAGGAATTTTGCGGTGTGTACTGTCACATCTCATGTGTCTAGTAGATAGCTTACTCTCAGCCTCTTTGGGGCTAGCATTTTGTTGACTGCCATATTTCATGTGCCCAACAGTGAGTTTATCAAAGACCACCTTTGATGATATGAGCTGTGCACTGTGAACTTTATGATCCTTGTGTGCAGCACTGGGCCTATTCCCAGCAGTAAATGGATCAATTATCAGCTGAACATTGGACAGTTATCAAACTTTACTCAGGTAAATGCAGAACACAAGGGATTATGGATAAAGGGAGTTGCCTGCAGAAGATGTAGATATAATTGGTGAGACTTATATTCACATCTTGTGTCATACCTCCCAGTTTCCATTATTATTTATTATTATTAATTATTAGTTACTGTTGAAATGGGTCATAAAAATATGTTGCTGGTAACATAGCTTCCAAGTTCCTTTGGAAGCTGCTTGCCTGGGGCCATAGTTGTCTGCTTTCTGTTTGTATATTGAAATACCAAAGAAGAAACACTCTCTAAAGTAGAGAGGTTTATTTAATTCATAGTTCTTGAAGGTCAAAGGCATAGTATTAGCATTAGTTTTCCTCTAGTGAAGTCATCAAGTCAGGTGGACTCACAATGGTAGGGATGTGGGCAGTAGAAAGAGCTCACATTGAAAGGGGAGTTGAAACAATGGCTTCCCTTAGAACAACTCCTTTTTGCAACAACTAAGTTTAAGTCCCATGAAAACTGCCTTAATCCCTTCTGAGGGTAGTACCTTCATTGGTCTAAGGGTATTCCTTTAGGGCCCACCTCTTTAAAGATCACTACCATCAGCAATCACATAGAATTAAGCTTCCAGTGTAGGAAGCTATCCTTGGGAAATGCATCACATCCAAGCACAGCGGTGTCTCATTCCACACACAGTAGGATGTGTACCTTATTCATTTTCTTTGAGACACAATTCAAGCAACCTTCTTGCAGGTGACTTGTTAACCCAAGTAGAAGCCAACTTACTATAACTCACTTTCACGTTTTCTCTCTGTTCTAGTTGGAGAGAGATTTTTGTTATTTCATGGTTTGCTGATGAGAGATGTCACGGGTGGGAAAACCTTCAGCAGCCCTGAAAGTATCAGAAACTTTCAAAGAGGAAGGAGAACATGCTTTGAAAGCTGAGTTAAAACCCTTCTCTTCTGAGCACCCTTCACAGCCTCAGGTCTGCTCTTTTCAATTTGGCTTTTGAAGTTCTGCTATCTTTCAAGCTTAATTCCTCTTGGAGTGTGACCAACTTACTAGAGAAGCTACATTTTTTTTTTTCAAAAGGAATATTGAAGTCAAAGTATTCCATGGGAATATGGATTAGCAACCCTGAATTTTTTCCTCTTGTTTGGTCTATATAAAAGTAGATTCTCTTGCTGGCCTGCACTTCCCATGCTTTTGTTTCTTAAAAGAATGGATAAGGATGAGCAAGATGAAACTCTCCTACTCTCCACCCCCACCCCAATTCCTCACAAAAGATACCTTTTCCTTGAAATCCTGTTGTGAAAGAATTTATGTCAAGAAATGATATTACATATTCTCAGAGGTCAAAGAACAGATCCCACTACAAGGTCAACATCGTAGGGAGGCCTTGAACTTCCAGTCCTTCAGCCTTCAGGTCCCTTTGATTACAGCTCTACTCCAGTAGGCCAGGTTGCATTTGCTTTTAGTGCTGAGGATTGATCCCAGGACTTGGTATGTGCAAGACAAGAAACTTCCTCCTGAGCTGTATCCCTGGAGCATCTGCTACCAGTTTTGAAGTGTAAAATTAAAGTGTGGGATGTGTCAAGAAATGTGATATCTTTGTAAGAATATTGATTGAGCTTGGCTCGCAGACAATGCCAATAGTCAAAGTTTGGCTTCTTCGTTAATGTGAAGCTTTTAGGAAATGGCCTTTCTTACCTCCATGCTACCTGGGAATACTGAATACCAGCCCTAGCAGATGGTCTCCGAATGCGTTGTGCATTGGGTGCTGTTTTCATCAAGTAATGATCATTAGAGATTCTTGATACCATATTAAATAAGTAGGTAACATTTTTATTCAAAATTTTATCATTTACTATTATCTAAGTCATATATCAACTGAGGAAAGGGAATATAGATGGCATATTTGCTTGCAATACAGAAGAAATGTTAAATATGTCATTTTGTCAATTACAATAAATTTGCCAAAACAGTAATGTCAATACTTATGTTTCAGGATCTAGCTTTCAACCAGGCTATTTACCAGAATCACCTCGGGAGGTTTAAAAATAAATATCAAAATGCCTAGGTGTCTTCCCAGGTCAAGTATATTGGGTTCTTTAAGAATGTATTTGAGACATCAGTTTTCAAAGACAGCCAGAGTCAAAAACTGCTATTTTGACCATGAAGGTGTCAAAGAAACAAATTCACTATTGTTTGGGCTACTTAGAGTTCTTATTTCTGAATTGTTTTTACACCAAGAACTTCCTTATATTTTCTTACCTTTACATATGTTTCCTTTACTTTCTATGCTTTTTAGTGAGGAACAGTGGGAGATAAGGAGCTATGGAAATTTTATTTTTTATATTTAATTCAAACAAGTAAAGGAATACTTATATATGCCAGTTTCTTATTTATGGGGCAAGGTGTCTGTGTGAGTTTTTGAAGGGTTACAGGTGTGCCTAGAGGAGTTGGGTAGAGTCAGTCTACCAAAAAGGATCCAGAGTCTATGGTGACTTCTTTGACATGTTTTCTAGGTTTCTAAATAGATACTATCATGTTGCAACATTAGATAGCGTAAGAAGACTTATTCCCCACTTTGTACTGCGAGGCCACATTCTAAGGTCTCCTGCCTCACACTTTCAGGTTATGAATATGGCCTTCCTTCATGCTTACTATGTTTCTTTACCTATAATTTTCACAAAAGTAATTATTCCTGAGACAATCACAGCCACAAGATAGACACCAGAAGAGATGCACTCCATGGATGGTGGTGTTTCACAGACTGAGGTTAGGTCACAGCCTTGTCACTGTCCGTCACCAAGCTTTCTGCCTCTCAGCTCTAACCTCCATTATGAGGGGTAAAGACTGATTTAAACACTTCTTTGCCTCTCTGAGAGAATTATCAATGAGATATCAAAACAGTGTAATGACTAGATGCCAATCTTACCTGCTAGCCTGCCTTGATAGATACATGTAACTCCAGTGGCTTATATGGCTACAAGTCAAGAGGTTATCATGTATTCATAGTTGCTTCGTTATTCAGTGATTGTTCAAAATCATGCATGCATCAAAATCCGTTCCTAAAAGATGTGCCTGTGTCCATATTGCCCAATCAGCCATCCGAGAGGCCGTGATCAACTAGACTGATTCGTGAAACAACAGTTTTAATTTGTAGCTAGCTCTGCTATTGGAGAACAAGAATGAGTGAGTCATCCTTGGTTTATTTAGTTTATTTGTACACTTATAACTTTATTCAAATAATTCCTTCTAGTCATTCTGTAATTACATTTTAATAGTTATGATTTCCCTAAATGTGTCAAGCTGAATATAAATTAATATTTCTTTTTCTGCTAAGCCTGGAATATGGTGTATCTGTAGGGCCCTGTCATAATTTTTCTTTTCTGATAAGCCTGGAATATGGTGTATCTGTAGGTCCCTGTCATTCTGTGGAGTATCTGTGTTTTGTTTTAGGAACTGCCCACTCACATCCACCATATTGTGTCTGGCACTTTCCCAGGATAAGAGGCATTAACATGCAAAAGAGGTAGAATTCAAGTATAATTAACAACAAAAATGAGCTCTAATTTCTACACCATTAGTGCACTAAGACTTTCCCTTGTAAAGTTATAAAACAATGAATATTCAAAGATGATTTAATGTGATGATAATGACAATTACTTTACTGTTTTGGTCATTGTTTTCTACTCATACTTAGTTAAGTATAAAACTTCATAGTTTAATACAAAGTATTTAAGGACCCATGTTACTGAGATATAAGAAATAGATAAGAGCCGGGCGTTGGTGGCGCACGCCTTTAATCCTAGCACCTGGGAGGCAGAGACAGGCGGATTTCTGAGTTCGAGGCCAGCCTGGTCTACAGAGTGAGTTCCAGGACAGCCAGAGCTACACAGAGAAACCCTGTCTCGAAAAACCAAAGAAAAAAAAAAGAAATAGATAAGTTTAGCACATCAGTAAAACTCTCATATCATAATGAAATAGTGTTTCATTCATTCATTGGAGCATTGCTTATTGGATATCTATCAACTTCTGAGGGTAACATGTTGTCTATTACTCAGTTCATCTTCTGCTACAGCTTTGTCCTATCATGAGAGGTTCTGAGTACTGACATGGAATGAGCTGCTTTGTTGAACCATCTTCTTTGGATGACTGGGGTACTGGAAGGGACTTTAAAACAAGGAAAGTTGACTTTGTGGGTGTTCTTTCTGTCTCTCTGTCTCTGTCTCTCTCTGTATGTATGTATGTGGAGACTTGCAAATGGGCACCCACATCTTGTGTTACAATACCTCTATGGAGGTAAGCTGGTGTGTTAACAGAGCTACCAGCTTCTAGGGTCACCTAGGAACACATTGCAGGGGCTAGGCCCATGTAGTTATAAATCAGACAAAGAGAGTAAAAAATAATTAGTTTAAATAAAGAATTTATTATATACTTTATTATTTTAAACATGTTTGAAAGGGCTAGAGAGATGGCTCAGATGTTGAGAGCACTGACTGCTCTTCCAGATGTCCTGAGTTCACAACCATAGGGGTGCCTCACAGCTATCTCTAATGAGATCTGTCTGGTGCCCTCTTCTGGCATGCTGACATGTGTGCAGGCAGGGCATTGGACACAATAAATAAATAAATAAATAAATAAATAAATAAATAAATAAATGAATAAATCTTTGAAATCATATTTTTAAAAGTGCTGAAAGAAAGATTGGGAAGGATAAAGTAATTTTTGAGAATAATCATAAAGTAAACAATAATCTGGCCTTTAATAAACAACAACCAAAATAATGGCTTGTGTGGTTGAATTGCCTTGCTAGATTGTAGGTGTAGACCCAGGTAATATCATTTGGTGTGTATTCAGTTCTTTCCCTCACTTCAAGTGCTTTGGTTTCTGGTAATGTTTAGATCCTCAGTTAGAGTTCTCAAGGCCATGTTTAGGATTTCACAGGGAGCTATCAATTCCATACTCTCAGAATTAAAAACCGTAAGTTTGTATCTTTAATAGTCTTAATACCATTTTGACATTAGTGAGGGAGGCTCAAACATGCAAGTAAACCATAGCAAACCAACCAAAGGAAACAAACCAACTTGTCGACCATAGTGAACAAACACCTGGTTTGTTTTTACATAATGCTGCTTTCAGAGAAACCTTATACAATTCCAAGATGGAAAACAGGTTCAGGTCAAGGCAAGAATAATGTAATAGTCACCAAGGAGTGAGCCACTGTTGAATGAGCCACAAGATTGCATGTTCATATGCACAATCATATAATAATCGTATGCCAGGGTGTCAGCCTTATTGGATTGGATTGCAGGGCACATATTTTCACTAGTGAAACTGCGTGTAGTATATGGATTGAAATTGTAGGGGAGCTATACTGTTTCTCTTTGTTTGGTTTTTGTTTTGAGATACATAGCCCATGGTGGCCTTGATCTTGGGATTCAGTCTCAGCCTTCACAATGCTGGGATTACGGGAGCACACCAATAATCCTCCTGGCTTTGAAGCTGTGTTCTGTTATGGGAGCACATCAATAATCCTCCTGGCTTTGAAGCTGTGTTCTGTTACAGGAGCACACCAATCCTCCTCCTGGCTTTACAGATGTGTTCTGTTACAGGAGCACACCAATCCTCCTCCTGGCTTTGCAGGCTGTGTTCTGTTACCAAACTATTTGTTACCAGGTTGACTAATATGGTTTCTGAAACATTAATGTTCAGTGAGTTTGTTTTTGCTTTTTCCTGTGCTCATCATTTGGTTGGACAACAGCTTTGGAATTAGCATTTGAAAGATAGCTATGCAAATTTGACCAGTTGTCATTAGCAAAAGACACTCTTGGATTAGCCCCATAATGGACTGTTATCATTAGCTTCTTTCAATAGGCTTTCCCACACAAATACATATGTCAATAACTATTACCTGTGGATTAAGTCTGTGGATATTCTTACTTTAATGGTAAGTCATATTTTTGTGTACACTCAATACGTCTTAGTATTAAAGGCTTATTAAGTACAAGAAGTTGAAATGCATCCAGAAGAACATGATTAAAAACAAATTTTAACAAGAAAATTGCTAGTTGAAATCCTTTTAAGAACTAGATGGATATTATATATATATATATATATATATATATATATATATATATATATATATATATAATAAAAAGAAGCAATTGCAATTGCCAAGCTTTTCTTGACAAGTGGCCTTGGGCTAGAATCCTAGAGTGATGTTTTCTGTTTACATTCTCAACTCTTTGCTTTCCTAGGTTTCTTTCCTACTTACTGATAAGTCTTTCAAGAAGTAGGAACATATTAGATGAACAATAAGTGGTCTTGAATTCCATTAGCCTCAGGTAAAAATGTAGTGCAGTGATTTCCTATAGAATAGATTTTTGAGGCCATTAGAGACGAATCTGGGGTGAATGGAACCAAGCTGAAGTATTGAACACAATCTTAATTTGTAGATCGTGTCTGGATTTTATGTGCTTAAAAAAAGAGAGGACCCCCCTCCACACACAATTTTTGTCTCTTTGGAATTAAAAACAAAAACTTAAAATATGTTTAAAAATATTGGGTTGGAGAGATGGGTCAGTTGGTAATATATTTGCTGCTGCACAAGTGTGAGGTTCTGGGTTCAGATCCCCGGAACCCATTTAAATGTTGAGTGGTCCTTGTAGGTCACCTATAACCTCTATGCTTGGTCTGGAAAACAGGGAATCCCACCAGCAAGATGGCTAGCCAGCTTAGCCAAATACGTGGGTTCTGGGTTCAAATGAGGCTTCCTGTCTCAATGCATAAGGTCGAGAATAATATAGAATAACACCTGATATCAACTTATGACCCCCAATGTATGCACGTACATGTGGTTCCATACACATGAGAACATGAATATGCATGCAAAAAAAGGTGTGTAAACCATACTTTGCCACAAAATTTTGCGATAGTTCCCATTATAACTATCTTTATATCCCTTGAGGCTGAATGGAGAAGTTTAAAAGAAATAAAATCTTTTCTTTTGTTTCTACCATAGGACGTTATTTCTGGGAGGGTCTCTATGTGCATTTAATAGGCCTGGTCAACCTAGAAAGTGTCCCTCCTATTTTTCAGAACCGCCAATGGCCATATGTGGCAATGTCCTTGTGATCTATGTCTGAGAGCATGGACTGATTGGACATGATCATATTTTGTGAGCACTTCATTTCCCCCTATGCTCTTAGTTTCATATGGCTGCTGTAACATACTGTCACAATTAGTGCACGAGAATGGCAAATTTATTATCCTACATTTTTGTAGGTTTGTAAGTCCAGCACAGATTTCTCTGGCCTGAAATGAAATTGTTGTCCAGGCTGGGCTTCCCTGTGGAAGCTCCAAAGGAGATTAATTTCCTTGCTTGTTTTCAGCTTTTAGTTGCTCGACATTCTCTTTGAATATGAGCTGTCTTCCTCAACTTCAAATTCTACAAATTTCCACCTCTCTCTCACCGCCCATACCTCCCCTATCGTCTTCCCATGCCTTGATCTTTGACTCTCAAGGACCTCTTTCATTTTATAAGGATGGCTACAATCCTCCAGGAGAGCCTCTACAAGTTAAAATCTTTAGCTCTACCATATTTTCATAGTCCCTTGCCATGTGTCTTAGTTTGGCTTTTATTGTTTGAAAAGATAGCATGGCCATCACAACTTTTATAAAGGAAAACATTGAATTGGTGCTGGCTTACAGTTTCTGAAGCTTAGACATTGTCATCATGGTGGGAAACACTGCAGCATGCAGGCAGACATTATGCTGGAGAAGAGCTGAGAGTTCTACATTTTGATCTTCAGGCAGCCACGAGGAAACTGGAGTTACACTGGGTAGAGCTTGAGCATAAGGGACCTCAAAGCCTAACTCCACAGTGACACACTTACTTTAACAAGGCCACACTTCCTAATAGTGCTACTCTCTGTGGGTCAGGCATTCAAATATAAGTTTATAGGGGTCATTCCTATTAAACTGCCATACTCTGTAAGGGACTATAGTCATATGTTTCCGAGATTATAGAGTCATGACATGAGCCCCAGTAGCAAAGACATTGTAAGTCCCTTTCAGTAAGTGACCCTCCAGCATCTCCACGGAGTTGGTTTTGAAAAGGGACATTTACCTCAGTTCTGGGAAAGAAGATGAGGCAAGGACAGAAGACCCGTCAGTTATAGTGAAACACTAGGTGAAGAAATAAAGTGAGTGAAGAGAAGAAAGAAATAAGGGAAGAAAAATGTTTCTATTCAGCATTTGATGATTTTCTCCTTGAAGGAAAACTTTTGGGATAATCCTTTGTGCATTTATTTTGTGTTGTCAAACTTTAATCTCATTGAATGCAGGCCTGCCTTGGGTGTCTATCAGCATCCTCTCAGGGGTGTGGCCGTCAGGCTCATTCAGGTCCCAGGATGCTCTAGTGGTAGATTCATTTGTGAACCTCCATCCTCATCTCGCTTGTGACCCTTTCCCTGCTCTGCTGGCCTTGCTAGATGCATTCACTTCATACCTTGGCTTTTGCTCAGCTGTTTTCTTCATCCTGCAGTACACACTTGCTGGAGAGATGTAAGATCTTCCAATTTGGCCTCATTCATGCTTCCTGCATCCCTTCAAGCAACCTTTTGGCGCTATTAATTCTATTTTGTATGGCCACACTGTCACTAGATATCATATATGTTCATATGTACATATATATGCATATGTGTATATTATATAAATATAGATAGCTATATTAAAACAATGATCAGGATTAAAGTTGTCCTCTTATCTGACAGACATTCCAAGATTGTTTGTTTGTATGGTTTGTTCCCGCTCCGTGTCTAGACCTTTTTGTGGACCTTAGTGCTAATTTGTCAAAGGAAAGGTAGTTTTGTCTGATCAGATTGTTCTCTGGTTTCTTGGATGGGAAAGAAATACAGAGCTAAGCCATGTTCATTAATAAATATTCAAGGTTAGCTTGTTCTTCAAAATGGTGCTACTTGTCAAGTTGAGTCATCTTTCTAGAAGGTACTTTTGAAGAATAAATCCTTTCACCACAGATTTGGAAATCTAGCAGCTGATGTGCTTCACAAATATCTGATAGAAGCAGCCTGGGAAGACTAGCTTCCTCTGTGAGACTGAAAGGACTTCCCTTTTCTACAAGGTTCCTCCAAAGAGATGCAATGGGAATTTGAACCTGATGTTTTCTGGGGGGCATGCATATTGCTGTCTATTTTTCAACTCTCCAGTCTATCTCCAATTATTATGAAATACAGTGCTTGGATTCATGGAAGGGACAATAAAATTTAGTAGTGCCTGGAGAGATGACTCAATGTTTAAGAACACTTGTTGCTCTTCCAGAGGGCCCAGTGTTTGTTGCTAGCATCCACGTGAACCTCTAGATTCACAGCATCTGATGCCATTGCTGACTTTTGAGGATGCCAGTCAGGCACATGTTGGTGCATACATTTATGAAGGCAAAATGCTCACACACATAAAATAAAAAAAATAAAAAACTTGAAAACTAAAGTTTTACTTTTCAACCAAAACTTGAAAATGTGAAGGAATTGTAAGAAGGACAGTAAGGCATCATTAATTAGAACATTATCAGATGATCCTATTTTGGAAACATGTCACCTTTGCACTAGCTATTGGTGAGTGACTTACGATTAAAGATGAATCATTGGATGCTGAGGGGGTCTTAAGAAGATGCAGTGGTTTGAAATACCTGAATAATAACAATTTGAGTATTTGTTTTTTTTTTTCCACTACACTGCTGTATATCTTGACTTTTTTGGCAAGATTTGCTCTAAATTTATTTTAAAATATTTTATATTTCTACTTTGCTGGCTCACATTGCTAAGATCTTGCTGTATTTTGTCATTTCTAGAGGGATGTTCATTCAGTTTTCTGTTTTGCTTAGGCTGCAGACTCTGCTCAACCACTGAGAAACCACTGAGTGTATTAAAAAAAAAAAAAAAGCAGTACAAAAGATTCCAGCAGCAAGACAGCAAGACGCTGTGGTCAGAACCCTAGCATTAGGGTTATGAAGACAATCGGATTTAGCAAATAGCTGTTGGGACACAACAAAAGGTTGTCAGCAGGGCTAGAATTTAGGCTGCACTTGATTGCTATTCTCGATTGAGGAGTCTGTAGTGTCCAGGCGAGTCTCTTAGTCCTTGTGCTTCTACCCTTCTACAATCCTTATATCAGGTACAACACCATGGACCATGGACCCAGAAGGTTCTACTAGCCCTGTGAGCCACCCATTGCCTGGAAAAAGACACTGTTAATAGTCCATCAACATATATCACTGAATCTAAGGTCATCCATGATTATGAGGGACATATAACCCTTTGAGTAAGAAGCACTAACTGTGGATCCAAGTATTTTAGTCATCTCCTGCATTGTTCTGCAGTCATTGAGAACTATCAGTGCCTGAATCAAGTGTTGGTTTATGTGTGGTGGTTTCAGGTAGTTGGGGAATGGACTTGGGATTTGAAGATAATCTTTTTTTTTTTTTTTTAAGATTTATTTATTTTATGTATTATGAGTACACTGTAGCTGTTCTCAGACACACCAGAAGAGGGCATCAGATCCCATTACAGGGGGTTGTGAGTGACCATGTGGTTGCTGGGAATTGAACTTGAGACCTCTGGAAGAGCAGTCAGTGCTCTTAATCTCTGAGCCATCTCTCTAGCCCCCGGGCATTTGAAGATAATCATCTTTAGGTTTGAGAGCCTCCTACTGTCTTGCTCTCTAGTTTGGGTTCTTTGTATAATTATAATGGAAGTTACTTGGGTTCCAAAATGACTCTTCAAGTGTATGATCCATTGGAAATGTCACCATTGTCTAAATACCTCCCTCTGTTTCCAGTTGAAGCTATCTGATAAAGCTGCACAGTGATGTCACGCCCCTGGAAGGAATGTGAGGTGTTCATAATGGAAAAGCAGTAACTCATTAACGAGAGCCCTTGCGGAGTGACCAGAATGAGCTGTGGATTTGTCTACCTGCTTAATCAGAATTGCTGTGACTGCCTTTCCAGTGAAATGCGGCATGCCACCCCCAAGTTCTGCCATCTGAGACCCCGGCTTTCAGAGAGTTGTATCAACTCATTTAGAAAGTATGGCAACTAGAAATGATGGTGCCTTTGGTTTCTGGAACTGGTTGAGCTAAAACTAAAAGTATAGAAGTTGGCTTAAGTCAAACAGAATCTTAGAATAAAGTCTGATTATTCCACGTATAGTATTTTAAACTTCCCTTAAGAGGAATAGTCTGTCTGTGTTTTTGTTTGTTTGTTTGTTTGTTTTTTGTTTTTTTTATTCAAATCAAGCACAGCATGCTGAATGGTATACCAAATGCTACACTGGCACTGAGAGTAAATTTCTAATATTCTCACTATACAAATAGGAACAATTTGAGGTGGTGGATATTTTAATTAGTTCAATTTGATCTTTTACAAAGCACTACAAAACCATGACATCATTTTGTATGTCCAAAGTATAACAGACCACAACTTACCAACATATGATAAGAGATAAAAAAAGAAAGTGTATAATGTGACATGTTAGTATAGAGACATTGCAATTCATTAGCTGAGGCTAAATCTTAGACATGTCAGTGTTCCCATGGGGCATAATTCAATATTAAGTCTACAGGTCCATGTGAGCTGCATGGTGCTCTTGAAGCACTTCTGTGAGATTAGTGCTAATTCACTGATTATGTCCTGGAATGGAAGATTCAGAGAGTTTGCTCTGACAGCTGACAGTTGAGGCACAGGAAAGAATGAGGCAGGTTCTTTATATTGGCCTCCTTCCTGCCTAGGAAAGATGTGAATACCATTTTGGAGGTTCAGACTCACCCTCCAGAGTCATTATACAGTGAGGACCTGCTGCTGCTGTTCTGCCTGTGTCATTCTGGGGGTGAATGTCCTACTAACTCAGATAGAAGAGGTGATGAGCAAAGCTGGGGCTGGAGAGACTGTCCGTATTGATTATAGAGGGGAAAGGGCTATTTATTGAGGAAATATCACCATCAAATCACTGTACAGGAGGAAGAGCTAAGAATACCAACTCTTATTACCACAAGGGGAAACTCTTGTGATTCTCTAGGCATCCTGGTGTTAAGCAGAGCATTCCTGGCTAAACACCTATGAATGCAGACAAACCATTTGCTGATGTTGTTATAACTCTTTCTGTCCTTTTCTGAGTAGTGTTTAGGTCAAAGTTAGATTCTCTGATGTTGAGGGGAACACCCGATTTAGTGTTACTTTCTTTAGGTGGGAATGTGGGCCATCTCTTCTTTTGTTTATGGCAATGCTGTGCTGTTTAATCACATTTGAGCAGATGTGAGAGCTCTGAGTCCTGACTTGCATCACCAGCAGTTCTCACTACAGAGACCACACAAGTGTTCGAATCTGATTTTATTTTTTCCCTGACCCGTCCATGATTAGCGGTTCAAATACAATCGTGTTTCTTCTGTGTTGGTTCTCTCTCTCTCTCTCTCTCTGTCTCTCTCTCTCTCTCTCTCCCCTCTCTCTCTCTCCCTCCCTCCCTCCCTGCTTCCCTCTCTCTCTCCTCTCTCTCTCCCTTCCTCCCTCCCTCCCTCCCTTCTTCCCTTCCTCCCTCTCTCTTCTCTCTCTCTCTCTCTTTCTCCCTCTCTCTCCCTTCCCCCCCCCCATACAGCAATGAACATTTTTAGAGGCAGAACAGCAGTAGGGGGCTCTGAGGTGGCTGTTGTGCCTTGATTTCCAAAGGGTTGAGATGTTTGTAAAGTGCTCTCCACTTCACTTTTTAAGTACATTTTCACAAGGGTTTGGAAATCCAGGCGTGAAGGGAATTACTCCAAGTACCCTCAAAACCACACTGCTTCCACGCTGGAGGTCAGCAGGGGGCGCACAAAGCAAAAGGCATTTTTAAGGAAAGTTGCACATCGTGTAATTTTAATCCATTCCGTTTTAAATACCACAATAAATTTAATTTTCACAATAAATTAAATAGCCATATTCAGTTTACAAAATAGAATTACTTAGTGTGAAACGAGTATTTACATCATTTACAAATATCTACAGGACATTTTTCTTTGTTGACATATAACATGGAAGTAAAGAATGTAGTGATTCTCCAACGCGTGACTGACATGCTACAACTGACACCGTGGTCCGTACGAGGAAACAATAGTGCAAAATCACCCCAAGAACTTTGAAACAGTGTCAATTTTATGAGCTAAGACATTCTTTTAAATTATAAGAAAATAGCATATTCTGTTTTCATGGCACCAATCCAGTATTTGAATTAAAGAGCCAATGCTTAGGACAAAAACAAAACAAAACAAAACAAAACAAACAAAGGAACCATAAAACCGAATCCTCTACTTCCTGAAGCTTCGTAGCCATTGGTACATTTTCACACATTCATCTTTTGGCTTAAATCTGACAATAGCAGGTGACAGTTCTGAGTCAAAGGAAGACTGACGAGAATATCTGAAGTCACTTTCACCAGTCCCATCAGCCCTTTTTTTTCCCTTTTATTTTCTTTCTGTAAATAGCTTTAAAGATGCAACCATGTAGACAGCCATTTGTTATTTATTTTTTTGTAAAGTTTCAGTAGAAAAACAGTTGATCTCATATTTGGTCACACACTGCATATGTACAAATATTTATGGAAAAATGAATTGGGGAGTTGTGTCTGGGAAAGTGCATATTTTAATGTAGAGGGGACGCCGTGCGTCTCTAGGTACAACACATGGTGTTGTTTGCTATATTATTTTATGGCCAGTTCAATGTCCTCCCAGTGATCTGGTAAAATTTTTGATTAAAAGGATGAAAGAATTTGCGCAGTTTGGTAACGACGGAGGGGTCCACCTCTGGATGGATGCGCCCCTTGCTGCCCGCTAGGCACTTATTAAAGATAATGTTAAATCTCAAACAGTAAAACCCTCTGGTAGCATTGAAATATAAATTGTACTGACTTATCCTCGGAGGAAGGTTTAAGAACTTCTCCACCAGCTGTAGTTCCGGCAGAGGTTCTGTGATGAGACGATCCCCATCCACGATGTGAAACTGTTCAATGGGGAAGTACTTCAGCCAGCGCTCCAGATGTTTTGTGTATATGCTGGTCCTCACCGCCTTGTATTTCGTGTTCACCTCGCAGGTATTAGGGTCTATAGCCAGTTTCTCAAACTTATAGTAGGTTTTGTTTTTCCGTTCCTTCCCCTCTAGCACCTGAGTATAATCAGAAATCGCTCTTGTGGTCGGCTCCCTGACGATGATCAACAGCTTGATGGATGAGTTCATCTTGTAAATCCTTTCCGGAACCTCTTCTGTGATGAAATACGCCGGGCTCTTTTCGATTGTGATTTGCTGGGGGTAGGAGAAAGGCATCTTTTTCCTGTACCACTCAATGCCCTTGGCATAATTCTCATCGTTGTCGAAGAAGTGGATCTCTTGGGAAGCTTTGACCACTGCAGGATGGAGGTTCAGCATCTCCAGCAGGGCCCTTGTGCCGCCTTTTCTCACCCCAATGATGATGGCTTTGGGGAGCTGTTGGACCAGGTCATGGAGGCGAACCTGCTCTTTGGAAGAGTTGCCCTTCCGGAACTCATGCAGCAAGCCTCTCTTAAACTGCAGGGCTCGGAGTGGGAACTCAGCCTGGTTTTGGGCACCACCAAATCGACTTTCAACAGGGCAAATGGGCTGGAGCCTGCAAGGAAAAGAGAAGGACCGTAAGGAACTTGTCACAGTGAACTTCTCCTCGTCCTGCATCTGTGCCAGACTCAAAAGGAACACGCATAAATAAAGCCATTGGGTCCCAGGCTGCTGTAATCCAAAATGAACATATGTTTGGGAATTTTTATGTTAAGTAACCCTGTATTCAGTGGAGCACACATAATTGATGGGATTTTTTTTATTAGTGCTCCTTAAATTTTTTATTCACCAAGCACTTAATTAACTACAGCATGTACTGATGCTCACAGTACAGGATAGACAAGTGACACCAGCCATACTAATAGGTTTTTAACAGTTCACTAGTTAAAATCGTTTAGAAAATTGGGAAGGCAGAAGATTATAATCTTCAATTAGTATGCTGAAGGGCAAAGAGGAGGTCATCTATTCCAGACATTGTGTTGTATTTATTGTTTCTTGTTTTCTTTCATTCTTCTCCTCTGGCAGCCTAACAGCATTCCCGTAGTCTTTAAAACTCCTACTCTTTAGATATAATCTAAAGAGAAGAGAAGAGGCTGCAGTCTCTGCCCTTGGCTCTTTGCATACCATCTCATAGAACTCCAATCTCTATCCTTGTGTGAGACTTTCTGCCTCTTGGCCTTAGAGATAGCAAAGGAGTCTCTACTTTGGACTCTTTCCATTTGTCTGAAAGGGTCAAGGTTACACTTTTATCTTGCTGATTATAGGAGCAATCCCAAGCATCACCTTTCTGTGAATGACAAACTACTCCTGGGACAAGAAATTTAGAAGAATGATTCTTACAGGGCCAGATAGCCCAGATCATAATCAGCATGTACTTTAAGTCAGGAACTAGTAAAGAACGCAGAGGACAGAATCAGAAAGCATGAACAGACATTTAAATTTTCCAGAGAGAAAAAGATGTGGTAATAGCCACAGTGCCATCAGAGCACAGTGACCACGTTAGCATGGCCTCTGTATGTGGTTAGAAAATTATGTTTTCTTTTATACATAGTCTGGTAATAAACTATAATCAATGAATCAACTAGGTTGATTTAGGAAGTCATTTCAGGCTTCTTGGTAATAGGGGATAATAATAGTCAAATTGGCTATTAAATTACATCTTTCAGTTGACATTTCTTAGTGGCTGCGGTGATTTTGAATCTCTCCTCTGTTACAACAAGGCATCCTCTTGCTTTCCCAAGAGGTCCCATTGCATTCTTCAAGCTATGTTCAATCCATTATGTAGAACTCAGGGGAATAGTTTTAGATTTGCCCTAATTATCTAGATCTACATATAATCTTTAAGGAAAATATAAATGTATATTAATTTTTGTAGTATTTATTTTGTCATTCTTAAAACAATTCACACTCGTTTCAGAATGTTTGAAAACAATGGAAATCTATTGTGAAAACAGGGCTTATCACAGTCTTGATTAGCATGCTGTGATAAAACACCCATGGCCAAAGGCAGACTCTGGGCGTAAAGGGTTTATTTCAGCTTACAGTCCCATATCACGGTCCCTCATGGAAGGCAGTCAGGGTGGGAACACAAGGCAGGAGCCTGCTAGAGGAAAGCAACTTGCTATCTTTTCCCTATGGCTTTCTGAGGACCATCTACCCAGGGTGGCACTGTCCACAATGGGATGGGTCTTCTGCATCAATCACTAATCAAGAAAATGTTCTACAGGCTTGCCTACAGGCCAACCTTATGGAGGCATTTTCTCAGTTAAGAGTCTCTCTTCCCAACTGACTCTATCTTGGGTCAAGTTGACAAGACAAAACAAGGCAAACTATGCATGACAATCATAGTCAGCATTTTAGGAATATGTGAATTTATGAATATACCGGGATTATTATGCTAGGGTTCTAATTGGATCGTTAAGTAAAAGTTGTCAACAGACAACAGAGTTAAAAGTGTTTTTGAAAAAAAAAAGTGTTTTTGATTGTGACACCAATGAGAATAACATGAATTAATGTCTCTGCTCTTCATGGGTTCTGTCTGTTAAGCTAGACCTGGTGCATTGAGGTATCATTGATGGGCTCGTCTCATAGGCATCTAGAAGGATGTCAGCACTGGGTATCCATTGATGGGCTCATCTCTTAGGCATCTGGAAGGATGCCAGCACTGGGTACCATTGATGGGCTCGTCTCATAGGCATCTAGAAGGATGTCAGCACTGGGTACCATTGATGGGCTCATCTCATAGGCATCTAGAAGGATGCCAGCACTGGGTACCATTGATGGGCTCATCTCATAGGCATCTGGAAGGATGCCAGCACTGGGTACCATTGATGGGCTTGTCTCATAGGCATCTGGAAGGATGCCAGCACTGGGTACCATTGATGGGCTCGTCTCATTGGCATCTGGAAGGATGTCAGTACTCTTTCTGTGAGGACTGTCTCAATAGTCTCTCAAATCCTTTTCTGTAAGATTTAATTATCTTGCCCAAGGGTGGGTGAAAGTGCTGACACGGTATCTCTTGGAGTGCCTGATCAGGAATGGAGTCCCACACTCCCAAGTGGAAAGGGTCACCTTCCTTCTGAACTTCCTTTTTCTTTGTACTTCCTATTCTGGCCTACCAAACTACGTAGGAAAATTGTTTTCTGGACTTCATCACTCAAGAGAACATTTAATGATAAGAGAAAATATTCCACCCCCTCCCTGCTCCTTGAAGAACAGTTCTAATCATGACTGCTAGACCCTAAGCAGAGTCTGAACATTGTAAGAGACAAGGGAAATAACATCAGCATCCCTCCCAGACAGAAGTCTTCAGTTACTAAGGGTAAGCACGTGTCATTTCAAACACAATCTGTTCAAAATCTTCAACAAGGGATTGTGAGAAAGCCCACCAAAAGATGTAATTTCTTATACAAGCCATCCCACTAAGGAGTTGAGAAGGCTAGAGATGAAAACTATTATCATATGAATGATAAATGTGTTTACGACTATAAGACCAATCGTTCAATGAATCATCAATGATTGGAAGCTCATTAAAGGTGAAAGGAAGACTTCCTGCTAAAGTTCTGTCATGGACATAGGACAAATGTTGACATCTTAAGTTCTTCTTTATTAAATGACATTTCAAGAATAAACATTGGAGTGCCAGCACTCCAGTGATATGCTCTCAATGACATAGGTCATAGTTACAAAGTAGGAGAAATATTGAACTGAAAGCTATCAGAGGGAGTTAATGTTTATAAGTTAAGATAGCCACTGGCTGAAGGAAGGCAGGGACTTCTGCTGGATTATTTTAAAACATTTGAACTACAGAATACTGAGGAGAAAACCGAAGCTACATTTAAAGGTGTAGATGCATTTTCATTGACTCTGGGAATTGAACTGACAAAGAAACTAGTCTTTCAGCACGAGTTGATTTTGAAGGGGGTGGGAGTGGGGAAAAAGTAGCTCTGTATTCTAGAGTACTCCATATTTACCATTCACTCAACTATAGAAGCACTGAGGAACATCTTAGGGATACTCAACTGTCATGATAGGGATTCCTGCACGCCTAACAACTCTCAACTGTTTGTCGATTAAGAGACAAACCCTAATTCTGTAGTTTGCTTTTCATGGATTTTCCAGTGCCTCGTCGGCAATCATTCTGTGTGACAGCATCCTTGCCAAATACGCTCAGCTCTCGAAAGCCAGTGCTAATTAACATAGTTAAAATCCATGCCTGTAGCCATGTTTCCAGGGTAGAGGATTGCAAACTTGATTGGCTTCTTTACTAGCATGTACATAATTGTCTGCTCATAAATTTCAAAACCAAGAGACATGGTCCTATCACTACCATGCTGTAATAGATGAAGGTTAGCACCAGATGCACGTAGGCCACATGTGTTCTAGTCACTGACAGTATTATTTATTCATTATTATTTATTGTACACAGTTTTAGGCCTTCTCTGAGAACAAGTGCCAGTACTCACAGAATACAGATGGGTCTGGATGAAGCATCTTGGTCTGAGCACTGTGGAGCATGTTTCTATAAGGCCTTAGTGAATCAAAATCAACAGCACAGAAGTTTTGAGAAACAAAGAGCAAGGAAGGTCACATCGGGAGACACATAAAACTACATGGGTAGAGCATACATTTAATCACCTACCTATCCAAGCTCCCAACTCTGGCAACTAGATACAGGAGGCTCCCAACAGCAAGGCTTCCGAGCACCAGGAGCTTCTGTCTCAGCCACACCTGCTGTTTGAATAGCATGGCCCTCCATCAACCTTCAGGACTGCAGCAGCCTGAGAGTAGAGAGCAAATGCCCATCAGCAGCTGTCATAAAGTCACCCAGAGGTGGACACAGGCCATTAAGCAATGAGATCACACACCAGCCTTGGCAGTTTTCATGGTGTACCTGACTTTAGTGAAACTTTCATTCAAAAACAAAAACAAATAATAAAACACAAAACAAAACAAAAAACCTGGTCCATGCTATAAGATAGAACTAATAGTTGTATTAGTTCCGTGGGAGAATGTGTATGATATATATGGATATACTTATGAAACTTAAATACAATTGTATATCGTTATAGATAAATAGATAGATAGGCAGATTAAGAGAGTATAGACCATCTAGAGAATATTGAGAAAATGAGCATCTGAGGTTTCACCAATAAGATAACTAACTGGTAAACTGCAGGTAGAATGGAGGTTGAAATTTTGGTTTAGTAAATGATCATTTGGCCATAGCAGTGGCATTCTTAGCTTATTCCATTTTCCTTTGCCTTAGTTGTGAATGAAGGAAGAGGGCAGGATTCAAAGTGATTGCTTCCTGGGATTATCAGTGGTGAGTCTCCAGCTCACCTGTGTGTGAAGACACTGACTCCAAGGAACTTGCTGTTTGTTTTCATGTCTCCTCCCAATCCAGGGAGCTGGAAACACAGTTTGACTAGGTGCACCCGCCCCAGGCTCCTGGGAAAGTTGAATAGGTTGGGTAGTATCAGGCTTGCTTTTACCTTTCCAGCTTTGTTCTCTTATACATAAGAAGTGTAGGTTTCATTGCTGGTGGGATTGCAAACTGGTACAACCACTCTGGAAATCAGTTTGGCAGTTCCTCCAGAA
>NW_022196909.1:2715813-2754668 GCF_008632895.1 Mastomys coucha | reverse complement strand
GGGGTGGCAGGTATGGGGAAGTGGGAGGCAACAGGGGTTTGTTTTGGTTGTTTTTGTTTGTTTCTTTGGGGGAAACTGGGAATGGAGAAATTTACATGTAAATAAAGAAAATATCTAAAAGAAAAAAAAGACGAGCTTTAAATTGAAAATACTTTAATGAATTTACTTCAGAATTGTTCTGGAAAGCTCACTCTATATTTGTCACTAAGTTTCATGTTGAAACTATAGTGGCAAATTTAAAATACAAAGGTAAAGAAAAAAAAAGAAGTGTAGGTTTTTGTGTGTGTGTGTGTGTGTGTGTGTGTGTGTGTGTGTGTGTGTGTAAGGCTTACTTGTGCTGTTACTACATTATGGAGAGAAAAATATATATAAGCTTGAGTTCAGACTTCTTATTAAAAATAAATCCAATTACCTTTCAAGATAAGATTGCTTCTTACTGAAACTGAAAATTGTAGCCTGAAAAGAAGGAGGCTGAGCCCTAGCTGGAAGTCATTTTGCTTCAAAGGGATCTCTACAACGGGATATGATGCAATGGTCAGGTTGATGTATGCTTACATTTATCAAGAGCCTGCTGAGTGCCAATAGCATTTTCTACTCTCAGAGTAGGTACATGGGAGATTTAAAATGTTCTGAAGGAGTTTCAGTCCTTAGGCAACTGATCATGTGATCAGAGAATCATGGAACAGCTGAAGAATGCAACTCAATAATGTGTGAATAAATGTCGGTGAAGAAGATTTAAGGAAAACACCAGAGAATATGGGCTCCATGAAATTCAGTTCCTATTTACCAGGGAGACTGCTGGAAGTCATCCTAAGAGAGTCGATAAGAGAGTGGAAGGACCGTGTCCACAAGCCAAGTTCTGTGTTGGGTGCTACTACAGAGAATCATGATTAACTAAACAGACACAGTTCTTGTGTTGGGTGCTACTACAGAGAATCATGATCAACTAAACAGACACAGTTCTTGGGCACTCTGGTGGGAAAGACAGATGATAAGCCAACACACACCTATAGAGGATTGAAAATAACTTAAATTGAATTAAATTGCACAAAATAAAATTACAGGGAAGGGAGAGAGAATGGTAATCTGCCAGGGAATGGATAGTACACTTGTGGTTTTGACTTACTAGGGTTTAGCTTGTAGGCAATAGCCCAGAAAAGAGAAAAATGATGAAGTTTATTGAGGCCTTCTCTGTGGTAAGCATATTGTCAAGATTCTATTTCTGGAAATTCCAAAAAAAATAAAAAAACAAGACAAACAAACAAACAAAAAACCAACTGTGAGATAGAAGGACCAGTAAAGGGAAGTTCACAGTTTGTTGCACTTCCTCTGGTTACAGAATTGCCAGGCATTAAGAAGGCAAAGGCAGTACTTGTGGCATGTGTTGTAGTTTCTGGAATGTCTCTCTATATTAAAGGAATTAATATAATCTGCAGTCCAACTAACCCATCAATGGGCAGCTGTCAATAGGAAGTCCAAGAATCTAGTAGTTGCTTAATCCCAGGAAGCTAGGTGTTTCAGCTGATCTTCAATAGGTTCCAACAGATGTTCTGCCAAGTAAGAGCAAACAGGAGGAGAAGAAGGGGAAGGAAAGGAAAACAAGGAGGAGAAAGAGAAGGAGAAGAAGGAGAATGGGAAGGAGGACAAGGAGGAGGAGAAGGAGGAGGAGGAGGAGGAGGAGGAGGGGGAGGAGGAGGAGGAGGAGGAGGAGGAGAAGGAGAAGAAGAAGAAGAAGAAGAAGAAGAAGAAGAAGAAGAAGAAGAAAAAGAAGAAGAAGAAGAAGAAGAAGAAGAAGAAGAAGAAGAAGAAGAAGAAGAAGAAGAAGAAGAAGAAGAAGAAGAAGAAGAAGAAGAAGAAAACAAAGTTCTTTCATTGTCCTTTTGTAGGCCTCCAGCAGAAGGTATGTCCCAGATTTAAGGTGTGTACCACTTGGATCTAAGCTGTTCTTTACTTGGAACTTGCTCTGTCCCAGGTTTGCCTTGAACTAAGAGATATGCTTGGGTCATCTGCTTGGATTAAAGGTGTACACCAATTTTTGTGGACCTAAACATTTCATGGCTACTATGCTTGAAGATCCAGATCAAAGAGCATGTGTCAAGATCCAAACCACAAGTGTGCCCTTCATTTCTGGACTGTAGTTCATTTCAGATACAGTCAACTTGACAACTGGGAATAGCCATGTGGTTCAGAAGTATTCTGAAACCAACACTAGACTTTCTTTGGGTTGATACCCAAGGGCCTCAGAGCCACAGCCTAAAATGCAGGGCTTTGGCCTGTGCTCAAATGTGAACAGTGTTGCAGGATACATAGTATGGTGGAGAGCAATGAGGTCCTGATATTCTCTGGATCTTTCTTTCCTTAGCCACAAGGTAGAACACCAGCAATGGTTTGAATGAGAAACGTCCCTCATAGGCACAAACATCTGAATGCTTGGTACCAGTCAGTTGTGCTGGTTGGTGTTGTTACAGAACAGTTAGGTGGTAGAGCCTTGTTGGAGAAAATATGTCTTTCTGGCTTTGAAGTTTTATAGCCTGGTCCCACTATCTGTGTCCCCACATCCATGGACTCTACCTCCCTAAAACCATTAGCCAAAATAAATTCTTTTCTCCTTTAAGTTACTTTTGGGCAACTGAATTTTATCACAGGAACAGAAGAGTAATGGATGCACTATGTCATTGTGCTGTAAGAAGGAAGTAAGGGTACTATAACAGCACTCCTCAAAGGCTTGTTTGCTTTTCTGTTTAGAGGACTACACATCCTCTGTGCTTCAGCCAGAAACAATTAAATGTCCATTCACAGAATAGTGTGAGCCAAGGAAGGCAGCTGGAAATGTGACCTGTAGGAAAAGTCCACCACCTCAGTGGGAGTCACCAGCCTTCCACAGAGGCCCAAAAGAGCACGCGGAGGAAGCAGTTTGGCTTTTCTTGGTATTTTCACATGCTGTCCACACCATATGCTCAAAAGGGTATAGCACAATGCTTTATCTACTGTCCAGGTGTCACCTCCCCACTTAGCTTCCCCTCTGTCCCCCAATCAAGCCTCTGCAGGACTAGGCACATTGTCTTCCAAATGGAGGCCAGGAAAGGCTTCCATTTAGGTGCATGAGATCTACGGACAGGCAGGCAACAGGCTCAGGGATAGCTCCTGCTTCAGCTGTTGGGGGACCCACATAAAGACCAAGATGCATATCCATTACATATGTGTGGAGGCCCTAGGTCCAGCCTGTGCTCACATCTTTAACTGCATTCCACCTAACTTTTAAGAATCAATACATGTCCCGGCTCTTCTGTGAAGCATTCTCTGGTGGAGGCTGCTGTCCATTGTCTTCCCTGAGTGACACTGATCTCCCCTTCCTGCATTCAAACCACACAAATACTTTGCTGTTCTTAAGTATTTGGCTGATGTTAACCATTGTCTTCTCTACCTATTACTGCCATGTTCCTGTAGTGGGCTAAGCCAATTAATGCAATTTACAACTATTGGAAAGTAAACTGAGTGGACTGGAGCCTGACTCAGTCTGCTTTGTTGTCTGGGCCAGGTTACCTCTTGAGGAGCCTGACAGAGACATCTTTGAAACAGACCTGCCCCCATCTTCAGAGGTTCTAAGCCAATAGGGCTTCATTAATTTTGTATTTGCAATTCCAGATTAGCAAACCACCTCACTTAATATTGCTCTTTATTACCATAGCTGGCCACTCTTACCAGTGAGTTTCTTCATGCCTCAATCTGTTCAGATGCTCAGCCACCCCCACATTTTTAACACCTACTTTTAAACACTTATGTATGCTCTCTGCACTGTTTCTATGGTATTGCAGCCCAGTTAATCTTTATAATATAAGTTGTTTTATCGTTCATGGGTTTGGGGGTTGTTTACTGGACCCAGTCCACTAGCCCAGGCTCAGCATGATGGACAGCTTCTTTCTTTTTCATGAGTTGTCCACATTCTCATCTGTGTTCACTTGGCCACTTTCTTACTTCATCCCTCTTAGCTTGATGGCTCATTAGACTCATCCCTCATTAGCCTTACTAGCTTGGAATACCTTTCCTATGTCTCTTCTTTTGGCATTCCCAACTCTTACTGATTCTCTATAAGAGTGGAGATCATGGAAGAAATATCCAAGACAGTCCCACCAGATGGTAGAAATGGATCTGGTCCACATGCTGATGATTAGAGGGCCAACGGGGTGTGTCTGGGCCTGAGACTAGAGCTTCGAAAGTATTTGAATATGTGGATGGGTGAATACCTAGGGTGATCTTGTAATTGTACCCTGCTTGAGAAGAGCAGGCAAGGAAAAGAAGAAAAAATAGGAGAGAGAGAAGGTGAGAAGGCTGCTAAGGAGGTAGTCTGGGACTTAGGGATCTATTACACAGTACATTTATTAGTTTTCTGTAGAAATGCCCATGCAAGCTTTATGTACCAGGCCATCAAACCTCACTGCCTCTGAGGCTATGTTTTGCTATTACTCCTTTGGATCTTTCCATTTTATTTATGCCCAAGAACTTCAAATATAGACTGATCTCTAGACAAGCCCATATATTTTCATGTAGGTTTTACTCTATAGGATGCACTGATTCTCCAGATATATGGACCAGTTCAGCCTCCCTGTGTGCGGGATGCCTTAAACATGTCCACTAGGATTATCTCTAGCCTTTTGTGTGAAGTTCTGGTCTACTCCTCCTATTGATTCCTTGTGTGCTATTATCTGTGCTGTCACAGCAGTCATGTGTGAAGTTCTGGTGTACTCCTCGTACTGATTCCTTGTGTGCCATCACAGCAGTCATGTGTGTTCAGATCTGCTGTTATAGTGAAGGGTCTGAATGCCAGATCTTAGCAGCTATGGGAGCTGCCAGGGATGCAGTGCAGACACCACAGTCTTGTGAGCATTTTGGTTTAGTTTTGCCCTAAAAACTTTCTGAATATTGTTCTCTTCATCTATAGAGTGAAGACACTAGTGTCTGTCTCTTTTGCAGAGCTATCACGACATGGACCCTGGGAGGGAAGCTTGTGAACATGTAAGCACATTACAATATTGAAGCACAATGATGATCTTGAGGAGGCAAATACATTAGTTCTTGCACTGCATTTTAAAAAGGTAAAGAATCGAATAAATGTAGTTCTCATGAATAGTATAATTGGACTGTGAAAAATATAGGTCCATTTTAAGCATAAATAATTTTAATGGGCTCTCCCATTAAACATTCAAATACTAACACTGAAGTTTCTATTCAAGCAAGATGGTGGTCATGGAGGTGCTCTAACATGCCCAGGATCAGAGGATCAGAGGATCAGAGGACACATCTGCCCCAACACGGGGAGCACTGGGACCAGCAGGACCCAGACACACAGAAATCCACCAGCCCAGTGGCAGGGGTTGCCTCTGGTTTGTCTGGGCTAGTGCTCTAAGCAGACCTTGGAGGCGAATTTTGCAGCCAGTCCCACAAGACCCAGAGGAAGCTCCACTCCCAGGTGATCTAATGGGCATTAGATCACAGGATCCTAGAATCACAGGATCACAGAGACACTTTGACTCTGAGAAGTTCTGACACAACCAGAATCACAGGAAGGACAGGCTCCAGTCAGATTGAGCCAGGGCAGGTAGCACTAGAGATAACCAGATGGCGGGAGGCAAGCATAAAACATAAGCAACAGAAACCAAGGTTACTTGGCATCATCAGAACCCAATTCTCCCACCGTAGCAAGTCCTGGATATGCCATCACGCAAGAAAAGCAAGATTCAGATCTAAAATCAGTTCTCATGATGATGATACAGGACTTTGAGAAGGGCATAAATAACTCCCTCAAAGAAATACAGGAGAACACAGGTAAACAGCTAGAAGCCCTTAAAGAGGAAACACAAAAATCCCTTTAAAAACTACAGGAAAACACAATCAAACAGGTGAAGGAAATGAACAAAACCATCCAGGATCTAAAAATGGAAATAGAAACAATAAAGAAATGACAAAGGGAGACAACCCTGGAGTTAGAAAATGTAGGAAAGAGATCAGGAGTCATAGATGCAAGCATCACCAACAAGAGATAGAAGAGACAAACTCAGGGGCAGAAAACACCATAGAAAATGTTGACACAACAGTCAAAGAAAATGCAAAAAGCAAAAGGCTCCTAACCCAAAACATCCAGGAAATCCAGGACACAATGAGAAGACCTAAAATAAATGCTTTTCAAAATCGTCACAGCCAATGAACCAGATTGTTACCTTCACCTGATGTCTGTGCCACCCTCCAAGCAGAACTATTGTTCACTGAAACAGTTGGTGAATGACTTTATGGATAGACTATCTTAATACCATTTCTTAAATAAATATAACCTGTTCCCTGTGGGCTGAGAATGAAGACATTCACTCAAGTCAAATAGCTTTGACCATAGCAGGACATCTGTATCCAAAAAAATCATGCCTACAATTCATTCCTTGATGCAAGAGAACTGTTAACTCTTAGCTTAGCTACGATGGAGGTAAAATCCTTTGGTGATGTGAGGGTCATTGAAGTGCAGCCTTATTACAATGAACTCCAATGTCTAAAAATTGTTATTTTGGGCTGGTACCACAGTAAGGCCCAAGATTTTAAGCTCTACTAAAAACAAAACAAACAAACAAACAAAAAGACTTTATATATTTATGTTCATTTAAAAAATACTAGTAATGATATATTATTTAAAAATATACAGTTAATATGTTTGGAGTTATTTAAAATTTATATTGAGAAAAACATATGCATTTTCAGTATTGCTGTAGACAAGCATCTACATAAGACTGATAATTGTTTTATATCAAACAATTTTGATAATATTCATTTGTATTATTATAATATTTTATAAATTTTAAAGAATATGACAAAAAAGAAAGTTATTACAGGTATTGAAGGGGGGTCTCTGGGAGGAGTTGGGGTACAAAAGGTAAACAAGAATGTGATGTAATTCTATTTACTTAAAATATGTTTTTAAATGTTAACAAATTCAGATAAATTGAAATCATGTATCATTTCTCATCATAATGCAATAACACTTAAATCAATAACAAAATTCTCCTGAAAAGAAAAAAAAAAGATGGTGGTGATGGACATAGGCTCATTCACACAGACTGCACAATTAAGGCTTGTCTTCATGAGCTAAACCATCTTTGGACTTTTGAAGGAAAGGGATGTCTCACCAACACACCCTAGTGAGACTCTTCAGTAGGCATCTAAAGCTACATCTCCTTCTGTTTTATAACCAGTCTCAGGTGGCAGGGACGATATGAGAGTAGTCTCAGAATAAATCTTCCTTAAGCAAAACAAAGATACTGGCTTATGAGTCAGGATGCATTTTAGTTTTCTACAGTATCAAGAAGTGCTCAGGAGTCTACAGAAGTTGGAGGCTCAAAATTTAGGAGTTGTCCCTCTTAGTCTGGGAATACAACAAAATGGTATGCATTCAATCTTTACAGGCAATGGTATTAAACTAAATAGTTAATGATATTTTATTTTCAGTTCATCAGAGAAGTTGTGATGGTTAATTTTGATTGTCAATATAATCAGGCGTAGTGTTAACTAAGAGATAAGGCTATGGGCATGTGTGAAGACACTTATTGGAAGGACTGACTAAGATCCTCTCTTAGAGAGGGCAACAGTCCAGACATAGAGGGGCCTGAGGGAAATACACTGCTGTTTTGGCCTGCCTAACATCACTTCTGATGGTGAGTGCGTCTACCCTGTCACTGCTTTTGCCACCTTCACAAACACCAGAACCCAGCTTCCTCAGCCTTCCAATTTTGAGTGAAATCATCTGGCTCTCCAGGAGTCCTTTAGGCCCTCAGCACCAGTCGCAATCTGAGGTACCCAGCCTCTTGGCCTGAGAGCTCCCAGGACCCAACGGATCTTCCTTGCTGTAAGGACAACGAGACTCTCAGCTTCTCTTGTGTGCAGACAACCATCATTGTAATACTCACTTTATATTGTGCAAGCCAATCTATTATGTCCCTTTCATAATTTACATTCATTCTACCAGTCCTGCTTCTCTGGAGAACTCTGGCTAAAGCCCTGTGATATTGGTAATGGGCAATTTAAAATGATTTTAAATATTTGTAAAGTATTTTTGTGCACAAGACAGGATAAAGGCTTACAGTGATATTTACGCATTCACTTGTCTCCAGGTTTTAATCTCTGTGTCTCCTTTTGTGTTCGGGACAGTCACAGTGTCTCCAGACCAGCCAAGTTTCCACAGACATGGTGTATTAGCTGAACACAGCTGAGTAGTATCTACAAGGGAGTACGCGGCCAGAAACGGCAAGCTGCAGAGACATCTGGCTGTTTTTGTAAAACAGCACTCGGCAAAGAAAGGAACAACTCCCAAGCTACCACAAAGAAATGAGGAGATTCAGAAATAATAACGATATAGATATGTTCAAGTGTTGCTCAAAGGCTTGTAGACAAGTTTCCTGCATGCCCCTGGTAGCAGTCTCAGCTATAATGGGAAGAGCAAAACAGTTCATTAAAGCAGCGGGACTCCTGTGGCGGGATGAGTCCTGGAAAATCATAGCCCTCTTTTGAATACTAGCTCAGTCATCCCCGGCAACAGCCTTCAGAGGCAGACAGGACCTGTGTCTTTGGGGCACCAAGCTCTTCTGTTCACATTTATTTTCTGTCATAATGCAGCAGACTTGTAAAGTACAAGCTGTTTTATTTTATTCTTTGGCTGGATAATGAGGAACAGAGAAACGTATGGATTGCTTACTCAGGGACGTGTTGCTAGCATGTGCAGAGAGGGAGATAATCCAATTCAGAATGATGTGTTCCCAAAGGACGGGACTTCTTGATGGCAGTGCCACGTAAATCCCCAGATGCTCACCCAAGAGACTAGATAAATATTTAGTCACTGATGGACCCATGTAGACAAAAAGAATCACCCCAAATAATATAACTTGTCCTTGAAACTTGTAGGGATGAAGAGACATAAAAAACATAAAGGAGGAAAAGTTTCTAAGGAGAAGAGAACTGGAAAGAGACGCAATTGTGTGGCTTCAACTGGATTAAAGGAAGAGGAATGTTGATAAGCAAATGTCAGCACATATATTGAAATTGGCACGTCATCGCTGTCAGGACACCTTCCCTTTCACTATGCTGTTCAGAATTAACACTCATCAGAACAACGAGAGCCTTAATGCCCTCTGCCTATCCCTATGAAAGATTTTATAGTTGATGATGGAAACATTGGCTTTGACTGCAATCTGTCACTGTCTTGGGTTACCATGTACTGACCTCCAGCAGAGCCTGGTGAAATCTGCTTAATACCTTTACATCGTTGCTGTGTCCCATGGTCCCCCTTCCAGCCCTCCCTCTGAGTACTGTAGTCCATGGCTCTCCATCTGCTCGCCAACTTGTCTTAGACGAGGCACTGGAGTTCATTGCCCTTGGCTTTTAGCTCAGTTTACTTGGTTCCATGTTTAATGCGCTGTCAGGATCCACCTGCTTTTCTGCACTGTCATTTGTCACTGCTGTGGCTCAGGTCACTGTCTCTCTTAAACTAGCCATTATGGTCTCCTAAGTGGCCTCCTACTATTAGGTTTGTTTCTGCCTCAATTTATTTTTCACTCTGATGCCAGATGGATCTTTATAAATGGACATCTGATCTAGTTGCCTCCAGGTGTAATACTCTTTAATGGGTTCTATCAGGGAGGTGGTTTTAAAGGGCCCTTTACCACTTTCCACGGCACCCCAACCCCAAATCTACACTTAGTAACTTTAGCACAAAGAACAGCTTGCCATTCTTTTGAATTGTGCCTGGTCCCTGCAGTTTCAATGACTTTCTTCTGTGGATCTTATAGCCCCTAAACAGTAACCCAGAGCTCTGTGAGGAGTATACCAGCCTTTACTGCCGGCTAATGCTCCCTCTGTCTCCCCTAGGACTAATGTTCTCATCTTAGTTCCTTGGAAGTCTTTCTGGAAATGCAGGGTTGGCTGAGATGTTCTTTGCCTGTGCCCCTACAGCATCCACCAGAGAATTCTATTTAACCCCAAAATGGTTTCCGTGTGTGCCCTTCTCTAATGTCACTTTCCCAGATTAAGAGTGTGTCTTTTCATTATTGAATTATCACCAGCACTTAGGGTGGCAGATGCTCAGCAAACAATTGCTGAATAATCAAATCAGTTAGATGGGGAAGGACTTTAATATCCTGAAAGCTGTGACACCTGGTTGCCGCCCCTCTTTAACTGAATAGAAACACTTTATCTTTGCCTGGTGCTGGAAGGCTCATCAAGTGCTGTGCATCAGCTGAAAGTGATCTCATTCTCCTGCCCCTTTGAGAATACCTAGGTGCTTATGTTATCCTCTGTCTAGATTCCACAGTTGTTAACATTTTGCTATCTATATGCTTTATGTCCCACTTACTGGTATGTAAACATATTAATTTTACTAAACCATTTGAAAATGAATGACCAATCCCAGCCTTACAGCATCTGAAAGTCCCGTATGAGATGGAAGAAGGGCAGTGACATTCCTGTCTCAGAGGCTTATGGAGGTGACATGGCCCAGTCAGAGCTTCAAACTGCCTAGTTTGATTGTAAGCTGCCAGCCTCAGGATCCGTACAGCGCCACTCTTCCTTCTAGCAAAAGTTGCAAACTTCACAGATCCCACTGATAAGATTCCATAAATTCAACTTATGAAGCATGGTGAGCTGTGTCACAAAATGAAAAAAAAAAATAATGAAGATGAAAGCCAGCCAGACAGAAGGGCATGGGGTGGTGAAAATACTCCCAGGGGCGTTTTTTGTCTCGTGCATTTTTTCTCCCCCTTTTAATACCTCTAGAGAAAGAAATCTGAAAAAGCAAGTTGTTATTCTAACATGAGTCGGAGAGGCAGGATGATATTCATCCATTGGCATCCTATAGCTAGCTCCTGCAGCAAGCCAGTTGATGTGTGTGTATGAATGTGTGTGCCTGTGTGTACACATACATATTTTACTTTCTGTCTCTCTCTGTGTGCTTGTGTCTGTCTGTGTGTCTGCATGTCTGTGTGTGTGTGTACAGGTTAGATATAGACAATGGGTGTCTCAGCTGTTCTACATGTTACGTTTTCTCTCACTGACCCTGGCGCTCACTGATTCAGTCGTATGACAGGCCAGAAAGCCCTAGGGATAGGTCCTCCTGCCTCCCTGTCTTCAGTGCTGGGATTACAAATCGGTTTTCACTCTACTCAAGGCTTGTACTTGGTGCTTGGGTCCTCATGCCTGTGTGCTAAGTACTTTACTGATGTAGCCCTATTCCCAGCCCCTTAAAGTCATTATTAAAATTAGATTATAGCATGGTGAAGTGGCATACGTGTGATCCCAGCTCTCAGGAGACAGAGGCAGGAGGATTGGTAGCTGAAGTCCAGCCAAGGCAGCATAAATTTGAAGTTGAATAAATACTAGGAGGCACAAAAGTACTGAAAGCTTGTTGTTTCTTAATTATCTTGGTGCGCCTCACCAGTGTCTGTACTTTTGAGATTGAGCTGACTGCATCTGTATGGTGGGAATACCAAACATCACCTTCCAACTCCACATCCAGTAAATTCATCTTCACTACTTAAAATTCCATATCACTCCACAAATGTTGGTAGCAGAGAAGTAGCAATGAGGCTGCGGTTCTTGCAACAGAGATTGATAAATATCCAAGCCATCCGCCCTTGCTGAGGTCTGCTGGAGGATTCCCCAGCAGCACATCGCAGCAATATTACCTCTGTCTCTCATTACTTCTGTCTTCCTAAAGTTCTAATTTCTAAACACATAGGGTGATACCGTTTGTGTAAACATGAGGCTGGGCTCCCTTTCCTCCTCTGTTTACCCATGTACCCATTCTCCAGACTTTCTCCATAGATCCACTTCCATTTTTAAGGCTCCCATGATCCTTTCTTTCTGCCCCTGTGATCCTTGGACCCTGCATTCCTCTGTCACCACCTGTTTCCCCCTAATGGCGTCACAATGTGTTTTCTAAATAGAAGAGCTTAAAAAAGCAAAAATGAAGAAAAGTAATTTTAAAATAATACTTATAGCAAAATAAAGTATAAATAAATGCATTATAAACCTGTATTTAATAAACCTATAGTATGATCTATGGTTAGTTGCATGCAAGATAATAATACTAAATCTCCTATTTATAATATAGCAAGTTAATATTTCTTAAATTGAAATATTCAATTTTATATTATTAGTATGCTTCAAAACTGGGGAGATAGCTCAGCAGATAAGAGGGCTTAGCGCTGTTCTAAAGGAGCTAGCTTTGGTTTCCAGAACCCATCTCTGACTCTAGTTTCAGGGGATTTGCTAGCTTCCATAGGTACCAGGTATTCATATGTTGCACATACATAAAGGCAAAGAACATCCATAGCCATAAAATAAAAAGAAATAAATTAAGAAATAACGCCCCCAACCCTTATCTTCTTTTGTTACCAGGAACACCTTCTTCTGAATGCCAGGTCTCCCTTGAGAGCTGAGAGAGCTCTGTCAAATAGTGAGCTAGGATAATCTCTTATGCTTCCAGTCATCAGCAAGCATCTAGTAAGTACCTACTATGTGTCAGGATGCACACTTGGTGGATCAACTGCAGTTGCAGAAATAATATGGAATGGCAAAAGTGCTTGCTGCATAAGCGTGAGGACCCAAGCCTAGGTCCGCAGCATCCCCAAGTGCAGAGCTGTTGGAATCTTAGTGTTGGGGAGAAACAGGGAGTGCAAGAGACCAGAGTTTGATCATGTACCTGCACACACAAGTGTCCTCATGTGTATACCCACACTTCCCCTAGAGAAGTGATACGGAGAACGAAAGACAGAACTACTCTTCCATTATTGCCTTCTTATTCCCTAAGATCAACTCTTGAGTAAGTGTGAGGAAACACTATCAGTTGCATGCACAACTGACTCTTCTAGCCTGGAGGTGAAGAAAGGATCTCCCAGGTCAGGTCCACAACTTCTGCATGTTTTCTTCTGGCCTTCAGCTCTACATCTTATCCAAGCAGCCATCCAACTACTTTATCCAGCTATTTATCTTCCCTTATAGCCTCTTGTGGAATGAAGGTTATGCTGGGCACACGTAGACAAGGCTATGACAGTTGGCAGACCTAGGCATCACATGGGATTCTTAGCTGCAAAGTTTGCACATGCTTTGTGGTCAATGCCTTGGAGTTACTGGTCTTTGCTGGACCTTGGTGTTTTCTAATTGCTCCAAACCCCGCATTCGTTTATGTACATCCTGCTGCAGTCCCTGGTGTTTGAAGGACAGTCCCCTCTGACTTCACAGTGATGCATTCTGCCTTGTCTCACACGTGGCTTTAAAAGGCACACACTGTCCTAAGTCTATCACACAGGTTCATGACCTTTCCCTGTCTTCTCCAGTGTTTCTCCAACTTATATCTGTGATCATCCCTGTGGACCATGGCTTCCAACTGTGGGCGCGGGGTTGGAATCTGCCCACGGGGACAGAGGTAATTAAGTTTCCTATATGTACTCTTTATGCCAATGAGGTTAGTGTACATACACACACACACACAGACACACACAGAGACACACACACAGATACACACACACAGAGAAACACAGACACACAGACAAACACACAGACACACACAGAGACACACAGAGAGACACACAGACACACACACACAGACACACACACAGACACAGACACACACACAGAGACACACAGACACAGAGACACACACACACAGACACACAAGCACAGACACACAGAGAGACACACACACAGACACACAGACACACACAGACACACACAGAGACACACACACACACATAGACACAAACACACAGACACACACAGACAGGCACAGACACACACAGACACACAAGCACAGACACACAGAGAGACACACACAGACACACAGATACACACAGAGACATACACACACACACACATAGACACAAACACACAGACACACACAGACACACACAGACACACACATAGACATACACAGACACATACACAGACACACACACAGACACACATGCAGACACACATGCACAGACACAAACACACAGACACACACAGACACACAGACACACACAGAGGCACACAGAGACACAAACACATAGACACACACACAGACATATACACACAGAGACATACACACAGAGACACACACAGAAAAATACACAGACACACACACACAGAGACACACATACAGACACACACACAGACACAAACACACAGACACACAGACACACATACACACACAGAGACACACAGAGACATAAACACATAGACACACACACAGACATACACACACAGACACAGACACACACACAGACATATACACACAGACACAGACACACACAGACACACAGACACACACAGACACAGACACACACAGACACATACACAGACACACACACACAGAGACACACATACAGACACAGACACATACAGACACACAGACACACACAGAGACACACACAGACAGACACACACACACAGACACATACACACAGACACACACACAGACAGACACAGACACACACACACAGACACATACACACAGAGACATACACACACACAGAGACATACACACACAGAGACATACACACATACAGACACATACACACACACACACAGGCACAGACACACACACAGGGAGTTTTATTGTCACAAATTTACAGGGAAATTGCTTCGAGAGAAGAGGACGTACCTATCAGATAAGTAACCAAGCAAAGAAGGCTCTCTCTGCACTTCTGGTTTCCTTTAAGGAAAAAAAAAATTAACCAGAAAGCTCAAACTGTATCATCGACTTCCTGTGTGAATTTGAATAAACCACACCACTCCTGTAACCTTGATTTTTTATGTTTAAAATTTTTCCCCTAGCATAATGTTTTTATTAATTATTTGGAAACCTCCCTATTTTTCACTTAAGAAACATGGCACTTACAAAAGAGAGATGTGTTCAGTAATCCTTGCTTGGCCTAAAATTTTTTTAATTCGAAGAGATTTTTTTATCATGATCAGCTTAGTTTGCACCTTCTGCTTCCATAACGAGATAGGGATACACCAGAGAGGAGCACTAGAAAGTGAGGGATGGAATTCATGCCTGAGGTCACTTTCAGTTTGTAATATCTTATTACCCCTCAGTTTTAAACAGAAGCAGCCTCCTTAAAGATGGTGCCACCACATCACGTTGCCTATTATTGTGCAAAATAATTGTCCACTCTGAAGTACAGCTTCTCTTTGAAAAGATCTTGACACTTGAGAAAGATTCTGCCAATTAGCCTTCAATTTGCCCTGCTGTCAGGAGGCCACTAGAAGCACATTCTGAGGAAATTAGCTGAGGGTAGTTAAGAAAGACCATCATAAAGAATCTGCATTTATTGTATTCTGATAATCAAGGAAAAGAGGAGAAGAAATGTATGTTCAGGAGTGCCAGAGCGGGCCTAGGAGGCTCTGTTAAGGCCATGTACAGGTCCGTGTAGGTGCCGTTGGTTAATAGCTGAAGGAGAAAATGTCTCCGTGAGGATGCTCATAGTTGTCCTATCACATGGCCAAGGAGGGTATTAGCTCTTTCTTCAGTTAACCATGAAGGTGTCAAAGTTAGAAATGAAAAGGAAAAAGAGCTTCCACTGTTAAAGAGGTGAGTTAGTGGTCTGTTGTGAACAGCTCTGGGCCTATTCTGACTTTTCAAATGGTTCTCCACTCCATTCAGTGTCTGATACTGCGCATCCACTATTTACCTCAGTTCCCATCACTGAGTGATCAGAGTGTCTGGCGGCTTTATCTACTACAGGATGCTCAGGTTGCATGTGTAATGAGCATGCTTAAAGTGGGCTAGTTACTTGTGCAGGAGTCTCATTTAGTAGACAGGGAGGAAACAGAATTCCATTTTGGCCTGGAATCCCCATCTCTTTCAATCTCAGTGGTTCACTGGTGTATGCAACAGACACTTATGACACTTTTTAAAAAAATCATATTCTTTAAAATTTATAAAATATTGTAACAATAAAAATGAGTATTATAAAAGTTGTTTGATATAAAACAATCAATTAACAGTCTTATGTAGATGTTTGTCTACAGCAATACTGAAAATACATATGTTTTTCTCAATATAAATTTTAAATAAGTCCAAACTTATTAACTGTATGATATTTTAAAATAATATATCACTATTAATTTTTTAAAAAATGAACATAAGTAGATAAAGACTTTTCATTTGTTTGTTTGTTTTGTTTTTAGTAGAGCTTAAAATCTTGGATCTTACTGTGGTTCAAATACAAAATAAGAAAAATTTTTAGACACTGGAGTTAATTGTAATAAGGCTGTACTTCAATGACCCTCACATCACCAAAGGATTTTACCTCCTTGGTAAGATCCATCTCTTGGTAAGAATTGACAGTTTGGCTGCACCAAGGAATGAATTGTAGGCAAGATTTTTGGATACAGATTTCCTGCTATGGTCAAAGCTATTTGACTTGAGTGATTGTCTTCATTCTTAGCTCATAGAGAACAGGTTACATTCATTTAAGAAATGGTGTGTGTATTAAGATGGCCTATCCATAACTCACCAACTGTTTCAATGAACAATAACAATTTTGCTTGGAGGGTGGCACAGACATTAGGTGAGGGTAAGAATCTGGTTCATTGGCTGTGGTGAATTTGAAAAGCATTCATCTCAGAGACAGAGTAACTTATAAAGTCCTCTTCTTCAAAATTTATACAATAGTTACAAACATCAAGCAAAGCATTCAGTCTCAGTCTTTGTTGTTCTCTTATAAGCCACCTCCCAAATTAATTATCTATGTTTCTTTTGGGTGTATAGACTTTTGAAATATGTAAGCTGTTCTGAAAAGCTTGGTATAGTGTAAAAACATCGAGTAAACAATCCTACTAATAAAGAGGCTAAGATAGGAGAAGCCTGATTTCAAGACCTTTATGTGAAACCCAGCAAGACCCTGTCATGTACAAACAAGCTGAAAGTATATATGAATTGTACAATATTGGACATATTTCTCCAATTACCAAATTAGAGAGACCATTGGATGACAGGCAACAAATTTCTAATTACTCATATTTTTAGATTTCAATCAACTAGAATATGTTGGTAATATTAATTTTCATATTAAGATATTAAGAAAAAGTAATTGTTACTTCCTGTTGTTTTTTGTTGTAAGAGGTGGAATTGGGTTTGTATGGGTTTGTTGAAAGATTACTTTCTTGCTTCTTCTAGGGTGTAGTTTTGCTCTTTATGTTGGTATTTTCCATCTATTATCTTTTGTAGGGCTGGATTTGTGGAAAGATATTGTGTAAATTTGGTTTTATCATGGAATATCATGTTTTCTCCATCTATGGTAATTGAGAGTTTTGCTGGGTATTGTAGCCTGGGCTGGCATTTGTGTTCTCTGAGGGTCTGTATGACATCTGCCCAGGATCTTCTAGCTTTCATAGTCTCTGGTGAGAAGTCTGGTGTAATTTTGATAGGCCTGACTTTATATGTTACTTGATCTTTTTCCCTTACTGCTTTTAAAATTCTTTCTTTGTTTAGTGCATTTGGTGTTTTGTTTTGGTGTTTATGTGATGGAAGGAATTTCTTTTCTGGTCCAGTCTATTTGGAGTTCTGTAGGCTTCTTGTATGTTCATGGGCATTTTTTCCTTTAGGTTAAGAAAGTTTTCTTCTATAATTTTTGTTGAAGATATTCAACTAATATCTTTAAGTTGGAAGTCTTCTATATCTATTATCGTGAAATTTGGTCTTCTAATTGTGCCCTGGATTTCCTGGATGTTTTGGGTTAGGAGCTTTTTGCTTTTTGCATTTTCTTTGACTGTTGTGTCAACGTTTTCTATGGTGTTTTCTGCCCCTGAGTTTATCTCTTCTATCTCTTGTATTCTGTTGGTGATGCTTGCATCTATGACTTCTGATCTCTTTCCTATGTTTTCTAACTCTAGGGTTGCCTCCCTTTGTGGTTTCTTTATTGTTTCTATTTCCAGTTTTAGATCCTGGATGGTTTTGTTCATTTCCTTTGCCTGTTTGTGTTTTGCTGTAGTTTTTAAAGTGATTTTCGTGTTTCCTCTTTAAGGGCTTCTAGCTGTTTACCTGTGTTCTCCCTTATTTCTTTGAGGGAGTTATTTATGGCCTTAAAGTCCTCTGTCATCATCATGAGAAGTGATTTTAGATCTGAATATTGCTTTTCTTGCGTGATGGCATATCCAGGACTTGCTACGGTGGGAGAATTGGGTTCTGATGATGCAAAGTAACCTTGGTTTCTTTTGCTTATATTCTTATGCTTGCCTCCAGCCATCTGGTTGTCTTTAGTGCTACCTGCCCTGGCTATATATGACTGGGGCCTGTTCTTATTGTGATTCTGGTTGTGTCAGAACTCCTCAGAGTCAAACTCTCTGGGTGATCCTGTGATTCTGGGATCCTGTGATTCTATGATCCTGGGCATATTAGATAGAGCTCCTGGGAGTGGAGATTTCTCTGGGTGTTATGGGGCTGGCTGTGGAGTTTGTGCCCAAGGTTTGCTCAGGGCATTGGCCCAGACAGACTGGAAGGCCATTTGTGTCACTTTTAAAGGTCCAGATTAAGCATTTTACTGTGCTTTTACAACAAAGATATTGCCATGCCCACTCATCTACTCCAGTAAAGTCTGCAGTATCAGGGTTCAAAGCCTGATCATGGACAAGAGGCATTATGACTTCAAAGGGAGTTTGTGCCTCCTGGGTATTCAGTCATTCATGGTATCCCCTAACTCAGAGGTAGCCCAGATATGTCCTTGCGAATTCGCGTGCTAGGTGCCCCCCAAGATATGATTTATTAATAGCTAGACAAAATTGGACATTGCTCTCTGACCTTTACCAATGTTCCAACATTGTAGCCAAACCCTGGCTTGGAGTTTTGTAAAGAATGTTACCCATCCAGACTAATTGCCCTCGGCATTGTGGGTAGAGCATTGAAGCTTACAGAATGGGAGACTTATCTCAGGGCAAGGTCAAGTAGAATCCTCATTCTCAGTCATGTACTGCAGCTGAACCACTCCTAGGAATTAGCAAGAAAGAGACTTGTCTCAACTAGCCCAGAAGATTAGCATAGTGGGCGTTTTACTAAGGACTGTCAGGACCTTGAGCTGAGTGTGTGTGTGAGAAACAGTGTGCAGCAGTCGGCATTCTAGATTTGAGATTCAAACCTCTACCCTCCTGGGTGGCACACCTGCAGCCCCCCTCTGCCCCAGGACTCCGGACAGGCCCATGCGGGCCTGAGCGCGTTCGGAACCCAGGGGTGCTGCACCAGTCCAGAGGAGATGGCTGCTGCTTTAGACCCAGTGTGTTTTAGATGGCCTCAGATGTACTTCAACTGCTGAGCTGCCAGATTTTTCATTTCTCTCTTGTAATGACTATAAAAGTCTGATGCCATTTTTAAGAAATACACTCAGACTCAGCACTTCCTTGTGTCGACTGTGTTTGTCACTCACTGAAATTTTTGTCCACCTGACCAGAACTCTCATCCCGCAGAACAAGAGGTTCCTGCAATGAGCCAAGTCCCTGGCAAGATATGAGGAACACAAGACCTTGTATCTTTCATCTTACAGCCCTGACTGGTTGAGTATAGTACTACACAGCTAAGTAGCCGACAGAGCTCAGAAAAGAATCTGGCTATTTTTACCATTAGTTTCTATGTTGGAAAAATAAATAATTTTTCTATGAAGATTTGGCCTTAATTTTTAGTTCTAGGACTCAGATACCTGTTAGTACAAATTTAATTCTGAGATAATAAAGGTTTCAAAAGACTACATAAATTTTACTAAAATTGGCTCAGAAAATGATAAAGGACATGTAAACTAATTTTGAATTATTTTGATTCTCTCTCTCTCTTTCTTTCTCTCTCTAGCTGGTTCAGCAGTTTATCTCAGAAAATTATCCTCATAGAATGAAAAAGATTATAAGTACAGTCACTGAGAGTAGTGAAATTAATAAACCACTTAATTGGATAATTTTCTAGAATAACAACATTGTAAGAGCTGTGAGATCAGAGCATTGTTTCTGGGTTCCCCTTCCAGCTAATACAACTTTGCCAGGAATTTTAGTTTGCAATGACTTTGTAACTTTCCCTGAATTAGAAATTATTATTTTATCCAATAATCACTTAGATTTTTTTCACATTGACTAATACAATGCTTTACTTCTTACTATTATGAGGGTCACTGGGATACAGTCCACAGGGAATGTACCTATTCAAAGGGGTGTTTGGATAGGTTTTAATATATTCATGGAAACAGAGTTTGTGTGGTCCTCACTACAGTCTGTTCAGATACTTCTATCTCTCCAGGAGAGATCCTGTACCTGTTGGCTGTCCAGCCTCCTCCTTCTCTAGCCCAGGAATAGTGACCAGCTCTTGGTCTTCCTTCGATGACAGCTGTTCCACTTTTCTACTTCCAGAAGTCTTTCTTCATGGAGCTCAACCAACAAATGTTTTGCCATGATCAATTCTCTACATGTATTTTCCATCTTTCTGAATTCATAGAACTTTGGGTAGTATTTAATGGACGACCCAACCCCTGAAGGATTTGTCAGCTCTTGAGAGTAACAGTGAGCTGAAAAACAGTAGTTTAAAGAACTGGCTAAAATTTTTCTCCTTAGAAAATTAGTCTTTCTTTGTCACTTCAACACAGAATGGACATTAAGATGGTGATGTAAGATGTAGGTTCCAAAAATTGAGCCTACAATTCATTTCTTGGTGCAGCAGAACTATCAACTCTCAGCTTAGCTACGATGGAAGTAAAATTCTTTGGTGATGTGAGGGGTCATTGAAGTACAGCCTTATTACAAAGAAATCCAATGTCTAAAAATTGTTCTTATTTTGGGCTTATACCACAGTATGAGCCAAGATTTTAAACTCTACTAAATACAAAACAAACAAAAAGACTTTATATACTTATGTTCATTTAAGAAAATACTAGTAGTGATGTATTATTTTGAAGTATACAGTTAATATGTTTGGAGTTATTTAAAATTTATATTGGGAAAAATGTATTTTCCCTATTGCTGTAGACAAGCATCTACATAAGACTGTTAAGTTGATTGTTGTTTTATATCAAACAACTTTTATAATACTCATTTTTATTGTTATAATGTTTTATAAATTTTAAAGAATATGACAAAAAAGATATTGTAAGTATTGAAGGGGGGTCTCTGGGAGGAGTTAGGGTACAAAAGGGAAACAAGAATGTGATTTAATTCTATTTACTTAAAATATGTTCTTAAATGTTAACAAATTTAGATAAATTGAAATCATGCAATAAAAGTTAAAAAAAAAGAAAATTAGTCTTTCTTTGTCACTTCAACACAGAAAGGATGTTAAGATGGTGAGCACTCAGTGAAAATGTGTAAAGTAGTAAGGAACCTGAGGTGAGGCAGGAAGAGGCAGAGATTGTCTCCAGGAGGCAAACTCTCACTCACTGAGTGTCAAGCCCAAAGCTGCATTGCAGCCAGTGGCAGCAAAGAGTTTTTCCTACAGCATGGGCAGAGTGACATCAGTACTCCAATTGTGTCACAGTGACTAGGTATCTCAAAGAAAAAATGAGGGCGGTGTGAGGTCCACTAAGGTAGGATTCCAGCAGTCAGGGAGTGGAAATCTACAGAAAGTAAGAAGAGGGTGTTCGGAGTGATTTATCTGTCAGGCTTTAGTATCCTAAAGGATAAAGAAGCTTCTCATATATCCAGGACTGAAAATAGATTTGCAAATTGGAGAAGAAATCCATAGAAATTAGGGCCTTGCCTTGCCCTTCCACAGGGACTGAGAAGGCATGAAACAAGAAAGGGGGAGGGGGGAAGAGAAACTTGCTTGAGATGGCTCCCTGAGGTTCACATTTGAGAGAGACAGTCCCAGGTACTTGAGGAGACACTTGTGACGGGTAGAAGATCCGTGTCTAAGACACTGGAAAGCAGAGAGAGGATCTAGCATCACAAATTTCCTGAAATTACCACTCAAAGCTGGGGCTCTGGGGACTGTTGTCAGTCAGAAACTCCTTTGGAGGCAGTCAGCTGTCTCAGGCAGGCATTTTATAGAAGGCTTGTGTCATCCCAGAGACACAGGCTTCAGCTAGAAGAAGCAGGCCAGATTTAAGTAATAGCTGTTTGATGTCCTGTGCCCAATCCTGTATTTGAAAACCCTGGGGTCTGGGTTTTTGTTTATTTGGTTTGTAGCCTGTTACTGTAAGCAAGTTTGTTTGTTTGTGATCCATCTGGTTTCTTATTTTATAAGGAATTGTTGGCATTCTTTGAACCTAGGGTTCAACTGGATCCTTAAAAAGGAAAAAGAACGGTTGTTATTGGGTAAACAGAAGCCTAAACTCAGTTTTCTTTGGGATTCTCCTGAGAGGTTTCTGTTTGTGGAGAAAGCCATCATTTCTTATGATCACAACAACCAAAAACCTCTGGCCACCGGCATCTAGTTCCAGATTAACTGGAATAGCCTACAGCAAGCAGTCTGGAGACCTCATGACACTTCTGATTCCTACCTTCCCAATAAAACTAACAAGATGTACGAGCCACAGTTGACCTGGAAGCCCCACTCACTTGAGGTCCAGGTAACTTACTGGAACGTTAGAAGTTGTAGTTCCTGGAAAATTACAAAGCCACATGGGAAATGTGGTCATATGGTTTTGTACTTAAAAGGCTCCCACAACACATGATGCATTGTCACTTGCTGGGATTCCAGAGAGTGACCTGGCTAGAGTCCATCCTGGCTAGTATTCAATTAAAGCTTACTTCAAATTTGATGCAAAGTTGTGGAACTGGTTTTTCTCTTGCAATTGCTTTTTCTGTTGGGTGGAGTCCTCTACTCTTTGACAGTTTGCCTCCCAATAAACTGTCTCTCTACCCACAGAGTGGTCTAGTTGGCTGGTTTCAGTGTGCCTCACTTAAATTTTCTTCTGTCAGATACCTTAGACCATGATCATCTAGGGTGATGTGGCAAGCAAGGAGAGGGTGCTGAAATCCCAGAAGCTAGAGTCATAAGCAGTTGTAAGCTAACTGAAGTAGGTCCTGGGAAGCAAACTTGGGTCTTTCAGTATTTACTGTCAACTGCTGAAACATCACTCCAGATACCACACCCTTTAAAAATATTTATTTGTATTATTTTTAAATTATATGTATATGTATCTCTATGTGGTTATGCACACAAGTAGTAGTTTCTATGGAGACCTGAGGCTGTGAATCCCCCTGGAGTTTAGTTACTGGTAGTTGTGAGGTTTCCTCAACCCTTGCCCCATGTGGATGTGAGAAAGCGAACTCAGATTCTCTTCAAGAACAGTAGTATATCTTAACTCTTGAACCATCTCTCCAGACCGCTTTGCTTCATTTTAATATTTTTATTACATTTACATATTTATGTGTATTGGGGGCATGGCAGCTGATGATGTAGATGCCAAATGACAACTTGAAGTAGTTTGTCCTCTTCCTCTCCCTTGTGGTTATAGGGATTGAACTCAGATGGGGGGGGGGGCTTGTTGCCCACAGAGAGGGCAGAAATCCGTATGTCTCCTACAACCTAAGCTTTTAGTATTATGTCAACATGATACATTATAAGGCAGAAAGGAATGAGTGTACGTATGTGCATGTGTGTCTGTGCATGTATGTATGTGTGTGAGTGTGTGTCTATGCATGTAGGTGTGAGTGTGTGAGTGTGTGTGTGTGTGTGTGTATGAGTGTTTGAGTGTGTTTGTATGTGTGAGAGTGTGAATGTTGCCCTGGGCTGGCCTGGAGCTCATAGAGATCTGCCTACCTTTTGGCTCCTGGGTAATGAGATTAAAGTTGTTTGCTATCACACTGGGAAGGCAAAAGGATTTTGAAGCATGCAACTGAGGTTACTGATCAGTTGACCTTCTGATGGGGAGATCATCTAGGGGGAGTAGAGTAATCAGAGGAGGCCTTGAATAGCAGGTTACTTTCTCTAGCCCATAGCAGACATGGTTAGATCCAAATAAGCTAAGGCTAGATATAGTTCTGCCAGCCTAATGAGGCAAAGATCTGGAGAGCAGCCTAAGGAGCAGAGCGTGATCCCTGCCTGGCTCATAGCCAAAGAGAGCCAGACTCTCAGTCCTTAACCATGAGGATTGCATGCGTTACGATAAGAGCCTAGAAGCATATTCTACCCTGTGTCTCCAGTGAACCTGAAGCCTGACTCTAGCCTTGTGAGCCTACCAGCACAGCATCTGCCTGAGCCTGGGTGACTTCCTCACCTACACAATGATGATAAGCCACAGGATGAAGGTTCCATTAAACTGATATGGTCATGGGTCTTTTTTTTTTTTCAGCAACACAGATAATGAATACAGACCTATTTGTTATTCATCTGTAGCTTTAAAGAGAAAATAAACCATCTTTTTCTTGAAGCTTCTTTCACAGAATACTAAGCATAGAAAAGAAAGCAAAAGCTCACATTCAAGAGATACATTGTACCCATAACAACACCAGCTCTTATGATTAAACTTTGAGCAGAGAAGACAATGCAATTGAGCAAGCTATTGGCAGGCAAAGGTCAACTCACTGAAATGTCAAATACTTTTCAGTGAACTGGCAGATCATTATATCTGACAAGTCAGTACTCTCAGTTATAATATTCAAGTCACTGGCTTCATTGTTCCTCTCTCAACAATTGACCTCTTTGTGTCTTTTCTCCAGCCAAACCCATATCCCCTGGTGCTGACCTGAGGACTCAGAAAGGATCACTGTCTCATGATGCTCCAGGCCTCTGTACCAAAGTGGAGACCCTGTACATGTACAGTTGAAGTCTCCTCATTTTTAATTTTTTCTTAATTTGTTTCCCAGCTTCATGTTTGTTTTCATTTTATTAATCTTAAACCTTTTTATTTTGAAACAAGGTCTCTAGTGGTCCAAGCTAGCTTTGAACTCAATACATAGCTGCATATGACCTTGAATTGCTTATGCTCTTGACTCCAACTCTTGACCAAAGGTAGTAGATACTCACAAGCTTGAGATGTGAACATCTCCACTCTGTGTTCTTTGCTCAGTGTTAACTGATGTAAAAGGTCAATGACTACTGGGTGAATAAATGAATGAGTGAATAAATGAACAATGGGAGGTTACCTACTTAGTGGACTCAAAGTAGACTACATTTTGACTCATCAAGTAATAACATTTTTATTCTACTATACTCAGTGGGAAGCAAGGATGGGAGCAATTGGTAATAATATTTAAAATAGCACTTCCACCAATTATTAACTAGCATTTAAAAGAGCCCTTTTAGCATTGGTATTTAGCACACATGGGTTTTAGAAGTGATACTTCTCATCCTCCTGCTTCATGGCCTCTCCAACTGTTTACTGTTTTTCTCATTGCCATTATCTGTGCAGAAGAAAGCACAAATGTGTGTTCAGTAGTCTTCCTAATAGCACTGTTATTGATTTCCCCTTTCTTTCAGGTTCTGGACCCTTTCATATATTTATATATTTCTTTATTGGTTTGTATTTTATAGAGCAATCCACACACACATGTCATTGAACTCTTCAAGTAAATTTAGTTTAAATTAAAACCCCTACTTTGAAATATGGAAACAAAAACTCAAAGAAGTTAACATATACTGATTTAACATCATGAAATGCTGAGGGGGGAAAATGCTGAAAAGGATAGGAATTGTAGATTCTTCTATATTTTCCCCAAGTATTCTGATGGCTTATTCCAGTCTTGCTTGAGGGTTTCTATTTCATCTTATAGTTACATATCACGGTTTACCATGGAGGCAAGCCAGAGCGGGGGAACGCAGGCATAGCAAGAGTTGGGAGACAGGAACCTGGACCAGAACTGATGCAGAGCCTACGGAGGGAGAAATACTGCTCACTGGCTTGCTTCTCCTGGCTCAGTTTGCTTATTTATATACCACAGGGCCACTTGCTGAAGGCTAGTGCTGCCCACAGTGGACAGGGCCTACCTACATTAAAATCCATAGAGAAAAGCCCATCTGGCAGATATTATAAACGCATTTTCTCAACTGAAGATCCGTCCTCTCAAATGACTAGCTTCTGTTAAGCTGACAGAAAATGAGCCAGCACAACCCTCTAGCCTTCATTTTATTATTGAGTAAGAAAAGACATTCATCATAGCTGAGGGGGAGTGGGAATGATATTTGTCCCCTGCAGAGATGAAAGTCATGACTTAATGGTATGATCTTGGTCACCGGCTAATTCCTTATTCTTCAGGATATTTATTTTCTTAGAATACTGGTTTTGAGGTTTAGTATATATGGAAAGAATACAATGTTTACTGATTTCATTAGAAATAACAGTAATCAGAATAATTGCTAAATTATTATGTATGTTGATAACTCTCTGTGCACTTACAGGATTCCACTGGTAGAAAAATCATTCCCACGCATACACACAATGCTGCGGTACTTTGGCAGCACACTGGCTTTTCCTTAATAACTGTCAGCAGCTTTTTTATTTCTTTTTAAAAATAAGAAATTAGGTATCCTAATATTGGTGGGAAGGATGTTGTCCTTTGCTTGGAAACCTAACATGTAGAATTCACCCTCTGCCAAAGAGAAGGGAACTTGCTTTTTAAATGTGAGGCTTAGTTAGATTTCAAGATTTTTCTCAGAGGATCAGAGGTAAGGAGAAGATAACATCTGTCCCAATACCAGGAGTAACTGGGACCAGCAGGACCCAGACACAGGAACTCCACCAGCCCAGTGGCACGGGTTCCTTCCAGTCTGTCGGGGCTGGTGCTCTGAGCAGACCTTCTGTGCAAATTTTGCAGCCAGTCCCACAGCACCCAGAGGAAGCTCCACTCTTATGCACTCCAACACACCCAGGATCAGAGGACCAGAGGTGAGGAGGACTCATCATCTGTCCCGACACCAGGAGTAACTGGGACCAGCAGGACCCAGGCATGAAGGAACTCTGCAATTCCAGTGGCACTGGTTCCTTCCAGTCTGTCTGAGCTGGTGCCCTGAGCAGACCTTGGGTGCAAATTCTGCACAACACCCAGAGGAAGCTCCACTCCCAGGTGCTCCAACACGCCCATTAAACAAAGAAAGAATTTTAAAAGCAGTAAGGGAAAAAGGTCAAGTAACATATAAAGTCAGGCCTTTCAAAATTACACCAGACTTCTCACCAGAGACTATGAAAGCTAGAAGATCCTGGGCAGATGTCATACAGACCCCAAGAGAACACAAATGCCAGCCCAGGCTACTATACCCAGCAAAACTCTCAATTACCATAGATGGAGAAAACAAGGTATTCCATGACAAAATTCACACAATATCTTTCCACAAATCCAGCTCTACAAAGGATAATAGATGGAAAACACCAACATAAGGAGCAAAACTGCAACATAAGGAGCAAAACTACACCCTAGAAGAAACAAGAAAGTAATTTTTCAACAAACGTACACAAATCAAATTCCACCTCTTACAACAAAAACAATAGGAAGTAATAATTACTTTTTCTTAATATCTTTTAATATGAAAATTAATATTACCAACATAGTGGTCTCTCTAATTTGATAATTGGAGAAATAGGTCCAATGTTGTACAATCCATATACACTTTCTGCTTGTTTGTACATGACAGTGTCTTGCTGGGTTTCACATAAAGGTCTTGAAATCAGGCTCCTCTTATCTTACCCTCTCTATTAGTAGGATTGTTTATTCGATGTTTTTACACTATACTAAGCTTTTCAGAACAGCTTACATATTTCAAAAGTTTATGTATCCAGAAGAAACATAGACAATTAATTTGGGAGGTGGCTTATAAGAGAACAACAAAGACTGAGACTGAATGCTTTGCTTGATGTTTGTAACTATTGTATAAATTTTGAAGAAGAGGACTTTATAAGTTACTCTTTCTCTGAGATGAATGCTTTTCAAATTCACCACAGCCAATGAACCAGATTCTTACCCTCACCTGATGTCTGTGCCACTCTCCAAGCAGAACCATTGTTCATTGAAACAGTTGGTGAATGAGTTCATGGATAGCCATCTTAATACACACACCATTTCATAAATGAATTTATCCTGTTCCCTGTGGGCTGAGAATGAAGACAATCACTCAAGTCAAATAGCTTTGATCATAGCAGGAACTCTGTATCCAAAAATTGTGCCTACAATTCATTCCATGGCACAGCAGAACTGTCAATTCTCAGCTTAGCTACGATGGAGGTAAAATCCTTTGGTGATGTGAGGGTCATTGAAGTACAGCCTTATTACAATGAACTCCAATGGCTAAAAATTGTTCTTATTTTGGGTTTGTACCACAATAAGAGGCAAGATTTTAAGCTCTACTAAAAACAAAACAAAGAAACAAAAAGACTTTATCTATTCATGTTCATTTAAGAAAATACTAGTAGTAATGTATTATTTTAAAATATACAGTTAATATGTTTGGAGTTATTTCAAATTTATATTGAGACAAATGTAAGTATTTTCAGTATTGCTGTAGACAAGCATCTACATAAGACTGTTCAATTGATTACTGTTTTATATCAAACAATTTTTATAATACTCATTTTTACTGTTACAATATTTCATAAAGTATGTGACAAAATTAAAAAAATTAAAGGTATTGCAGGTATTGAAGGGGGGTCTCTGGGAGGAGTTGGGGTACAAAATGGAAAGAAGAATGTGATGTAATTCTATTCACTTAAAATATGCTTTTTAATGTTAGCAAATTCAGATAAATTGAAATCATGTATCTTTTCTCATCATAATGCAATAAAATAAAAAAAGGAAAAAATAAATTCAAGATTTTTGTCTTTCAAATAAAAGGCAAGAAGAATGGCACCTGTGATTTTAAGCAGAATAAATACATAGGACAAATTAATCAATAGTCTTAGTGGTGATTGCCAACCACATTTTCTGTCTCGATGAGGCCTTTTGCTTGTTATTATTTCCAGACGATTGACACGATCTGACTTTCTGGGTTATGAGTATACTTCATAACTAATTGTATGTAAAATCGCAGGAGCAATGTTTCCCCAGCTGTAGCTTACCAAGGGGATTTACTGTGAATTTGATACTAGAGGTCTCAAGGTTGTTGCTCTCGTCCCTTACTCTCTACATTTCCCCTTAATTCACTTAAGAAAATGAAATTTAGTACAGGACACATGGTAAGAACATAGGTTTATGGGCATGTCAACTGTGGAAGTGCAGAATTTTATTTTTTAGCTTTAGGAAACTTTAGTAAATGTCTCCCATGCCCTATTAAGTTACCCTGCTCCTCTCCTCACCTTTCTTTGGTGTATGATAAACAGATTGAAAATAAGTACAAATGAAATAAAATGAGAAAATTCCAAGAGAAGCAGACGTTCATCAGGACATCCTCGTTGTTAAAAGCGAGGCTATCTTCATAAGGATTTATTAAATGAAAAACAAGAAAATACTAATGAAGTCACCTTGCTAATTAGCTTCAGGAATACAATTCCCTTCTTAGCAGTGCCCTCCACTAGCCCCATGACTATTTAAAGGATGTTTATATCAAACTTGTGTTACAAATGTGAATACTTAGTTATTTAGAGAAAATGAAGTCATGAATACTCTCCTCATACAGAAAGAAACCTGCTCTCAGTTTAAGGGGCCTAATGAGAAAACCACTTTCTATTTCAGTCCCTATTTATTTTCCAATTCTTCAGGGACTAGGTGGAATTTAACAATGAAACAAGTAGTGTTCCCATGTCTAATTAAGATTTTCTTGTCGGATAAATAAGTCATGTCTCATTAGACCAAGGAACTGGAAGTCTTAATCTGCACCTTGGCATGCTAATCTTTTTTTGTTTGTTTACTTTACTTTGTTTTTTGTTTTGTTTTGTTTTTTGGAGACAGTGTTTCTCTGCATAGCCCTGGCTATCCTGGAACTCACTCTGTAGACCAGGCTGGCCTCGAACTTAGAAATCCGTCTGCCTCTGCCTCCCAAGTGCTGGGATTAAAGTCATGAGTAATAAAGTCATGAGGTGGCATGCTAATCTTGAAGTGTGTTTATGGATCAGTATTGAAGGATGTGGAACAAACAGATTGTCTCAATCCACAGAGTCTTCAGGTGCCACTTTCACATTGTTGATTCTAATGTTACTCTACCCACAAATGCTCCTTAGTGTCATTCCAGGAGTACTGGCCTAAAATGACTATCAGAGGAAGCCATGGTCATAGGTCATGTCCCTTTCTTGCCGTGCAAGCTGAAAGATCTTTTTGTTCTTTCTCTGTGGCTTGTGTTTTTTTCTATGATGACATTCTTTTCTCTCTCTCTCTGTCTCTGTCTCTGTCTTTCTCTGTCTCTGTCTGTCTGTCTGTCTGTCTGTCTGTCTCTCTTTCTCTCTCTCTCTCTCTCTCTCTCTGTCTCTCTCTCTCTCTCTCTCTCTCTCTCTCTCACACACACACACACACACACACACACACACACACACACACACACACAAGAGAACTTATAAAGTGGCCAGCATGGCCAGCGTATAGCTGCCGTAGAAGAGTCATAATGGTTTTCTAATTGAGACTGGCAGGAAGCTATGCAACCGCACCTGTGCTGATATTCTCTCAGAGGGCTGGACTTGATTTCAGTGACAGAGTGAAAGGTTAAAAAAACAAAAAAGCAAAAAAACAAAAAAACCAATGTATTTCATTATATTTAGTTGACTAATTCCTAATTGTTCCCCCATTGTTTTCTCAAGAGGACACTGATTCAGTAGGCCGAAACAAGTAGGTGGAGAGGAAAGCAAAACATTGTTATTTCCCTGATTCTAGTCATACCTTCACGAAGTTGAGAAGCAGGGCTAGATTGTCTCCTAAGCGGATCTCGTTTTAGAATACGCTTTCTTTAGTGAACTAATTTGTGCCTGGCTCCAGGAAGCCAAACATTTTTTTCTTTGCAGTTATACCCCTGTGCATTGCGTATGGTGGGTTCTTCACACAGATTTGTTGAACAACTGAGCAGAGCAGTATCTGCTTTGTAATTGCCTGAGCCAGCTGAGGCTTTACGATAAGCTCAACCCTAGGAAACTTCTCCTTAAGGAGTTTACGCCATCATTTGGGAAATTAAAATAAATAACATCTCGATCCACAGGAAGTAAAAAAGGGTTGTGTGCCACGCGGGCAGTAGCTTGAGCACAGGACATCCCAAAGTCCACCTCACAGGGACACATTTTCTCCAACAAGGCCACTCCTCCTAATAGTACCACTCCCTGTGGGTCAAGCATTCAGTCACATGAGCTTACAGGGGCCATTTCTACCCAAACTACCACAAGGCTCATGCCTATAATGGCCATTTGGAAGTTTAGGGGAAAGAACTGACAAGGAGTTCAAGGCCAAGTCGGGCAACATAGTTACAGGCTAGACAGGGCTCTGGGATCTGATCTCATCTCAGAAGAAAACAAACGAAAAGTGGAAGCAATATTTAAAAGGCAATTATATTACACAGATATTTAAAAAGGTTAAACTTGAATGTGTGTATAACAATGTAGGAATTGGAGTCCAAGTTCAAATGAGTGAATAAAAGCCCAGAAAGAAGCCCAGTTATGTTGAAGGAAATATGGTTTATTTTTATTTATTTTTATTTTTTGGAAATATGGTTTCTTGACAGCATTGACAGAGATGCAAGGAGAGATTAGAGTAAGGACTCCAGACTGATTCTGATTTATCTAGACCAGACACTAACAGCTTCCTAGGCAGCAGCTAGAGGAAGAGATGTGCAAATGGAGAAACAGCATTGATTAGAGGAGCATTCTTAAGAAATATCAGTAGGGCCATGTAAAAAGACAGTAAGATATCTACAATTTCATGGTTGCTACTAATTTTGAAAAACATTTTGCTTTCTCTGGGAATGTTAGGAAAAGGTGCATAAGGAAAGATGAGTCAGTGCGGCAGTCCACCAAATATCTCCAGCCAGTGAGGCATCGCTGGACGGGAGGAAGCAAACAGGATCAACACACATGGCTATAATGTCATTTGGGGTTAACTATCCTCAGATTTTCTTCTTTTTTATTTCAAAGCCATGAGCTGCGATCTCTCAGAGGTATATGGAATGCTGTAAAGCAAACTTTTATTGAAAACCTACAATAGAACCCTTTCTGTACAGGTATTAAATATTAAAAAGGATGGAGTATTTTTTACCTCCTCCCCAAGTGGTATATGTATTTAAGATATACATTTTAATTGTAATAATCTTAAACATATGTGGTGAAGGTTCATGTTTGTGTGTAATGGAATTTTCTTGGAGGTTGGAGGTTTCTTCCCTCTCTCAGAAATGCTATGTTCAATAAATACGAACATGGAGTGTTGGGGTAATGCTAATTTTTTTGTGTACTCCTCATTTCTTGAGTATGGGTGTGACCTATGACTGTACCTGACCAGTAGAATGTGGTAATTGTGATAGGATATCACTAGTCATATTATGATATTGTGTACAATTTTCTCTCTAATAGACTTGAATTTGTCTTCTTCTTTGCTCGTGGCTTTGTAAAAGAAATTTCAAATGGACCTTAATCTACAGGAAACTAAATGCTGTTGACAACCATATGACTATAGATAGAAGTCCCACCCATAGTCTAGATGAGAACTAAGCCCTGGCCAATGCCTGGTTGGGAACCCAACTAGACCATGTCTAAGATTGCCTCAAACTCAAGATCTTGTCTCTGCCTCCTAAGTGCTGGTGACAGGCGTGTGGAACTACATCTAATGACGCATGGTTTTTTTTTTTTATCTGTAAGAGGAGCAGAGATTTCTTTTTTTTATTAGATATTTTATTTATTTACATTTCAAATGTTCTCCCCTTTCCTGGAGCAGAGATTTCTCAAGCAGAATAGAAAATCAGTATGATTCGGTTTCGTCCCCCTCTTTTGTTGCTCCGTACACAGTGAGAAGAAACGGTATTCTCTCAGCTGTCATGCTGAGATCCATAAGGCTCTGGATTTCTGTCTATCTCTTAGGATAAACACAGAGCATCTAAGTACTCTGCATGCTCCCAGACCTGGCTTCTTACTTGTTTCTTCCTTTTCTACTGCATAGAAATTTCATCTCCAAAGCAATGAGATTCAGACCTCACAATCCATGCCTTTCTTCAAGGGTGAAGGCTCTGAGAGCCTCACATGGACCCACACAGGGAGTTGGAGCGAAGCGGGAGCTTTGTCAGTGACTGAAGAACACAGGATGGATGGGGTGCTGACCTGAGGCAAGGCTGTGTTTCGACCTTTGGTCAGTTTCCATTAATTCCATTGTTACTCAGGCCATCAATGGTCCAGAAATTAAATTGCTTCAGTGCAGGCACACTTTAAACACTCAGGTACCACTTCCTGCCTGAACTGAATGTCAACCCCAGCTTGGATCCTGTCTCCTCTCACCTGCCCAACACTAATTCCCTAAAATGAAAATCTGACTAATCCCACAATATTTCCGAGTGACATCCAAATAAGTGAATCTACCCCCGTATAGCACTCAGAGGTTTTCCTTAGTCTGGGTGGCCTTGTATCTCTCAACAGATTCCCTACACTATGCAAGCACCACACACTTATGTTTGTTTCTATAAAGCCCAGTGAAAAGTCATGCTACTTCCAGATTTCTATTCTTTCTGAAGTTGTTTCTCCCATGAAGCATGCTCTCACTCATCATGTGTTTGGCTAAGTTCATCTTGTTCTTTATGGGTGTATAGTAAGCCTCAGAAAGACTTCACAATTTTTTTTTTAAAGTAACCAATCTCTACATGCTTCTGAGATGACCGCAAGATGAGAAAAGATTCAAAGACTTCGGCATCTGAGCATGTGCACAGCTGACGGTGTCATCGTTACATTTTTGATTCTCATTCTCTTGTCAATGTGTGTGGGATGTGAAGGAAGTCAGCTTGGGCTAGGTAACTGAGTCCTCTGAGTATGTTTAGACATGAAAACTGATCTAACTGATTAGTAAGGAAAAGAATTAACCAAGGTTGGAAATTTACTAAGAATGTAGATGCCACTAGGGGGCTGTCTCATATCCCACAAGTTCTGACCAACATGACAGGGCAACCAAATAATGAGGAATGGCTCTGTAACTGAAAGTATATGCCTTGGTTACATTAACGTTTGCATGTTCCCATGAAGCCTGAACATGGGACTTTATTATTTGCTAGAGTTAAGAATGTATTTGTGCTAAATAATTTAGCAATGCAATGTAAATATGTCCCTGACTGAGAATGGCACACTGTGCTGTGTTGCCCCCTAGTCTCTTTGGCACAATAAAAACAAAACAAAACAAAACAAAAAAAGCTTCGGCTAGCTTCTGATTACTTTTCTTCCTGTGTAACCCAAGGTAAAACAATTAAAAAATTTCTCACCAGGACAATTCTGCTATATTAGTGAGTCTTTATTTGAAACACTTTACTGATATGAAATATTGATGCATCTGCATATTGAGACATATAAATGCATATGTAATTGAGGATTGAGTTAGTTAATAAACATATGGAATATATTTTTAAGCATGATGCACCACTGGGTAAAGAAAGCTGTGGAAAGCTGGATTCTGTGTTTTTTGGGGAAAGGGTAACATGCTATTAAGAGGATTTTTCATTTCTTGTTCTTTAGCTACTCAAAAGAAAAGTGTGTTTTAAACCTTTTCTCCTACAACATTTAACCATATTTATGATATTCTTTATCACTAAGGAATGAACTATTGGCTATTTATTTAACTTTCTATATTACGATTTATGTTTGTTTCCACAGATTTTCAAATTTTAAGAATAATTCACTATTTATTTGCTAATAGTCTAAGATCTTGTGCCATAAACATATTTTAAAAATGTGCATAGAACTATAGTGTGTCCTTTGTGCTCTGAAAAGTGTGAATTCTTAAAATTGAATAAATCAAGGTTATTAAGGCCAGGGGATATTGGAGATGAGAAAAGCAAGGCAATTTTCCCTGGATTTTCTTTTTAAATTATTTTTCTCCTTTTCTTTATTGCAGAATCTAGTAATATTGAATTTGTTAATTACTAGCAATTTCCATATTGAGTTTACCTCTATTCATAATGGAAGAGAAAGTCCTAGGGCAAATTTTTTAGTTTGGAAAATGATTTTTTTTCTTTTTCATATGGGAATTTGTATGATATATATATATATATATATATATATATATATATATATGTGCACATGTTCACATGTGGGAGTGCATGGTGTGTGCATGTTTACAAATGCAAATGTGTATATGGTGTGCATTTATGCATGCACATTCACATGTATGAGTGGGCATGTATGTATGTTCATATGTGAAAGTGTCTGTGTGCTTGTTCACATGTATTAGTCTGTGTATGTGTGTTTGTATATGAATGTTCAGATGTGTGAGCGTCTGCTGTGTGTGTGTATGTGGTACATATATATATGCATGTTCCCATGAGTAACTGTGTATGTGCAGGTTAACATACGAAGAAGTGAGGATGTGATATGTGCTTGTATGTATGTATGTTCAGTTGTTTAAGTGTGTGCATGTGTGTATGGTGTGTATGCATGTTTGCATTTGAGAATGTAATGTGCATGTATGTATGTGTGTGTGCATGAATGTATGTTCACACGTGGAAATTGTGCTTGCATGTCTTTCTCTGGTGTTTGTGTATGTGTATGTATGCATGTATGCATGTATGTGCTCATGTATGTAGAGATCAGAAGTTGATGCTGGACATCCTCCTTGACCATTGCTCATTTTATTTACTGAGGTAGGCTGATCTTAGCACTTGCAGATTTGGCTGGTCTAGCTAGCCAGCTTCCACCCTGGGTCGTGTCGCTGGCTTTGAGCAATGGCCTTCCAGCATTTCTGTGGGGATTGGGTATCTGTACTCTGGTTATTTGGGGTTTATATACTTGTATTTGGTTTTAGTTTTACAAAGACCAATGCAAGACTTGCTTGTGTGTGTGTCACCTTCTACAGCACTTTAAAATATGAATATGTGCTCCAGAAGGCAAGACTGGGAATTAAGTAGCAGCAGTTGCTTTCAAACTTGGACTTTCTGCCAGTCAAATAAAGAACACTCTAAAATCCCTGAGGTCGCTTGTAGGTGGAGTTATGATCTTTTGCTTAAGGCAGTACTTTCTTTCTTTCTTTTTTTTTTTAGATTTAAGTTGTATTGCGTTATGATGAGAAAAGATAGATGATTTCAATTTATTTGAATTTGTTAACATTTAAAAAATATTTTAAGTAAATAAATTAAGTCATATTCTTGTTTCCTTTTTTTTTTAAAGATTTATTTATTGTTATATGTAAGTACACTGTAGCTGTCTTCAGACATACCAGGAGAGGGCATAAGATGTCATTATGGATGGTTGTGAGCCACCATGTGGTTGCTGGGATTTGAACTCAGGACCTTCAGAAGAGCAGTCAGTGCTCTTAACCACTGAGCCATCTCTCCAACCCCTTGTTTCCCCTTTGTACCCCAACTCCCAGAGACCCCCCTTCAATACCTACAATAACTTTTTTTGTCATTTTCTTTAAAATTTATAAAATATTATAACAATAAAAATGAGTATTATTATAAAAGTTGTTTGATATAAAACAACAATCAATTTAACAGTCTTATGTAGATGCTTGTCTACAGCAATACTGAAAGTACATACATTTTTCTCAATATAAATTTTAAATAACTCCAAACATATTAACTGTATATTTAAAAATAATACATCATGACTAGTATTTTCTTAAATGAACATAAGTATATAAAGTCTTTTTGTTTGTTTGTTTGTTTGTTTTGTATTTAGTAGAGCTTAAAATCTTGGCTCTTACTGTGGTACAAATCCAAAATAAGAACAATTTTTAGACATTGGAGTTCATTGTGCTTCAATGACCCTCACATCACCAAAGGATTTTATCTCCATTGTAGCTAAGTTGAGAGTTGCCAGTTCTGCTGTGCCAAGGAATGAATTATAGGCTTGATTTTTGGATACAGACTTCCTGCTATGGTCAAAGCTATTTGACTTGACTGAGTGACTTTATTCTCAGCCCACAAAGAACAGGTTACATTCATTTAAGAAATGGTGTGTGTATTAAGATGGTCTATCCATGAAGTCATTCACCAACTGTTTCAGTGAGCAATGGTTCTGCTTGGAGGGTGGCACAGACATTAGGTTAGGGTAAGAATCTGGTTCATTGGCTATGATAATTTGGGAAAGCATTCATCTCAGAAAAAGGGTAACTTATAAAGTCCTCTTCTTCAAACTTGATACAAGTGTTACAAATGTCAAGCAAAGCATTCAGTCTCAGTCTTTGTTGTTCTCTTATAAGCCACTTCCCAAATTAATTGTCTACATTTCTTTTGGCTGTATAAATACTTTTGAAATATGTAAGCTGTTCTGAAAACCATAGGATATTCTAAAAACATGAAATAAACAATACTACTAATAGAGAGGCTGAGATAGGAGAAGCAAAATTTCAAGACCATTATGTTGTACACAGCACGATACTGTCTTGTACAAACAAGCTGAAAGTGTATATGGATTGTACAATATTGGACTTATTTCTCCAATTACCAAATTAGAGAGACCATTGGATGACAGTCAACAAATTTCTAATTTCTCATATTTTTGGATTTCAATCGGTTAGGATATGTTGGTAATATTAATTTTCACATTAAAAGATATTAAGAAAAAGTAATTGTTTTTGTTACTTCCTGTTGTTTTTGTTGTAAGAGGTGGAATTTGGTTTGTGTGGGTTTGTTGAAAGATTACTTTCTTGCTTCTTCTAGGGTGTAGTTTTGCTCCTTATGTTGGTGTTTTCCATCTATTATCCTTTGTAGGGCTGGATTTGTGGAAAGATACTGTTGCCTCCCACACCCAGTTCAGCCTCTGGACTTTGGTGGTTTTCGCTAGAGCCGGTCACCTAGGGAATTAAGACAAAAGACCTTCTGGGGACTATCACCTTATCTCTGAATACAACTAGGCCTGCAACAATGCCTACTGCCTGAGGACATCCACGGATATCCAAACTGCTGGTGATCTTTGCTTGTGACTCCCTTATGACTCTTTCCTGACTCCTCCCGCAATGTTTATATTATGCATACATTTTATTTCTGGAGATTTCGGTTTCAGTTCTTACTGACCTATATAAGCTCAAAATACCCCCAAGTAAAGAGATGCCTTGATAGAACTCTACTTGGCGTCTGCCTCTTTGTTCTCGACCATTTCATTTTACAGGTCCTGTCTAACCTCTGGCTGAAGCGAACACAGACCGGAGTGGGACTGCAGGCCAGTTCTACTCAAGATACTGTGTAAATTTTTTGTCGTGGAATATCTTGTTTTCTGCATCTATGGTAATTGGGAGTTTTGCTGGGTATAGTACCCTGGGCTGGCATTTATGTTCTCTTAGGGTCTGTATGACATCTTCCCAGGATCTTCTAGCTTTCATAGTCTCTGGTGAGAAGTCTGGTATAATTCTGATAGGCCTGCCTTTATATGTTACTTGACCTTTTTCCCTTACTGCTTTTAAAATTCTTTCTTGGTTTAGGCATTTGGTGTTTTGATTATTATGTGATGGGAGGAATTCCTTTTCTGGTCCAGTCTATTTGGAGTTCTGTAGGCTTCTTGTACGTACATGGACATCTCTTTAGAGGTTAGGGAAGTTTTTGTCTATAATTTTGTTTAAGATATGTACTGGCCCATTACATTGGGAGTCTTCACTCTCTTCTATACCTATTATCCTTAGGTTTGGTCTTCTCAGTGCATCCTGGATTTCTTGGATGTTCTGGGTTAGGAGCTTTTTGCTTTTTGCATTTTTTTTGACTGTTGTGCCAATGTTTTCTATGGTGTCTTCTGCCCCAGAGATTCTCTCTTGTATTCTGTTGGTGATGCTTGCATCTATGACTCCTGATCTCTTTCATAGGTTTTCTATCTCCAGAGTTGTCTCTCTTTCTGATTTCTTTATTGTTTCTATTTCCATTTTTAGAT
>NW_022196909.1:2694400-2715538 GCF_008632895.1 Mastomys coucha | reverse complement strand
TCCTGTATCATCATCATGATAAGTGATTTTATATCTGAATCTTGCTTTTCTGGTGTGATGGTGTGTCCCGGACTTGCTATGGTGGGAGAATTGTGTTCTGATGATGCCAAGTAACCTTGGTTTGTATTGCTTATGTTCTTATGCTTGCCTCCCATCATTTGAGAGTTGATTTTGAAATGAATAATTATATAATGTCATAGACACTCATTTTGGTGGTTTCAAAATGAAGAGTCACTACATGAGTTAGTGTTTGAGGAAGGAGAACTCATCTTCTAATTGTGCATACACATACATATATATAAGTACACACACACACACACACACACACACACACACACACACACACATATATGGGTCCGTATGGGTGTCTTTCCCTTTGAACAGTTTTGACGTTATGTACTTCTGATAACATAGTGCATTGCAATCCACAGTCTTTATCTTAATGGAGCTGACTCTTCTGTAGGCGTATTTACAGCTATGTATGACCACAAAGGTTGCAGCCTGGTGAATGACAGGCAGCAGAGATGCCAGTGGCTAGTAAAGAATTCATGACAGGCAAAATTGCCTGGCTCTGGTTTGCTTCTTTTTGCTGTAGAATGACTCCTTTTCCCAGCCCCAAGGACATACTGAAGATCCACTGTAACCCATGGCACATTAGTTAACTACAAGGCCAGCAAGTTCTTATCTTAAGAGCTATATGCTAATTGAAAGTATCTGAAGACAGGGACCTATTCTAAAAGTTCTATTGATCTAGGTCATGTGTCACACCATTTACCTTCCCAGCTTCTAGAAATGATAATCTGAAATTTTCTACACATTCAGCAGCTCCTCATCCGAAGTTTACAGATCCTAAAACTAAGACTATTGCCCAGATCCTTGGTTAATCAGAAATAATAAAAAATTTGTAAAATGAACCTTTCTTTGTGAGTAAGTGTCTAAGGCCCCTGAATCAAACTAGATAGTTTCAGGTTTCTAAGCTACAGTTAAGGGGATGGCCGAGCCCCTTATTGGTTTACTAAAGTTATCTCTAATCCCAATAGTTATTACAAATAATCCACATATATTGGTGGGTGATGACCTCTCTCCTCTTCCACACTAATTTCCCATTCTAATTGTCTAATATTGGAGAGTATATATTGCCCAGCCTTGCCTACACAGTAGAAATCCCTACAGATCTGACCCAAAGCTTCACGATTATTATATCTCCTAGCCTTTTCTTCTATCATTAGTCAATATTTACAAGTGTCATAACCTATGAATAAGGCACAGCTTGGAAAAGTTCTATCAGAGAATGGAATATAGGACCATCTTTCTGAAGTCTAAAGGGGAAGAAAGATCATTTTGTGGATTCTAACCTATGCTGTCTTTGGCCTTTATTGAAGTTGTCTATGAAAAGCACCCTTTAAAGTCAAATTATTCTTCTATAGTGGTTTTTGTCTTGAGACATGAGATGGGAAGTCTTATATAAGGGAAAATATGAATTATAACATATGTACAGCAGACTAATCGACAAGTATGTCGCATGCACCTATTCTCACACACTCTTCCCTTTGACACACAAACTTTTCATTTCCTCTTGTGTTTCTCCTGAACACAGGTACTCTGGGCCATTTCTTTCAAGCAGAGACAGCAGACAATGGACTGACAATCCACCACACCTCTGTTAAAGAGAGCATTTTTGATGTCTGGACATGTGTAGTCTTGTGGAAATGAACCTTATTTCCCTCACAGACAAGAGCAGCCGCGTGGCTAGTAGTATTTCCCCAGAGACGGCCTGATTTAAAAAAAATCAATATCAACTCTTGACACATTTTCATTTACATCAGCACATGACTTTCAGTTGGGGTACAAATCAATAGGCAGCTTTTAACATGACTCAACTCTCCCTTCCTACCATGCTGCAGGCAGGCCATTTGCCTTAACATACCATGTTTCTTCGGGAGAAAGTTTAACTGTTTTTTTCTGTGACTGATCACAACAACCTAAACTGAAACATTAATCACATGACCGTTTCTTCATCACCACTTACAGCCAATTGACTTTTTACTTAGTGAAACCATTTGCAGAAACTGACAGTTATTCTAAAAGGGCCAAGGGTCAATAGGGAAAAGAAATATCTCGTTCTAAAACATACATAATATATGGTTTCTTAGGGTAACATTATGCTGTACAGTCTTTACCCGCCCCAGAATTTGTGGGAACTATCTACAGACAAGGTAGAGACGGAGGCCTGTTTGAGGGGAAGTGTTACTGAGGGTCCTAGGTAGAGACTGAGGCTTGTTTGAAAGGAAGTGTTACTGAGGGTCCTGCCATTTGCTCTGAAGACAATTAACCTGTTCCTTTCTTGCAGCTACAAGTCACCAAGGGTCACTAATGATTGGCAATGTGTTTTCTCTGACTTTTGAAAGCAGATTCTTTTTTCTTTTGATTTTCAAGCTATCTTAAAAATTCACTTAGATCTGATGCCACATGAGCCTGGTAACCTCTGCAGTACTGACAGTCTTCAGTAAACGTAACAAGTAGTTCATTACTGTAGTAACTCAGATTTCTAAATAATGAATCAAATTCGTTCATTATTCAGAACCCACAACGGGGTTATTAAGCTGAATAAGCAGGCCTTGCAGAGGTTTGCAGTGTATTTATCTAGGGCAGTTCCCCAGCACCAAAGTAGCATGCTTTAAAAAATATATGAAAAGGCAACCTCCTGTATCACATCACGTTCTATTTGCAATGGTATTTTTAAAGAGTCCTGCTTGGTAAGATGTCCGTCTCCTCTGATGCTCACTCACTCTGTTGATGAGTGTTGAGTGTGGCACGTTCCTCTCGTTGTTTTACAGGCCTGTAAGTATGTAAAAGGAACAAAGCTATCTTTAGGAGGAAAAACTGTGGGTGTTTCCTCTACTGCCTCCATGTTCTGGCATGTGTATGAACTAGAGGCTTGCTGTACTTAGACCATCCAACATCAGGTTTGGAACATGTGCAGGACACAAGTGGTGTGGACTCTGAGATATGGCATTGACCCGGAACAGATCTCTTAGCATTGGGAGCTCCCACTGCTGCTCCTTGTCTATCTTCCTATCTTCCCACTCCTGAGAATGAATACTGCTGTTCCAGACGTTTGGTCCATCGCCATGAGAGCAGTGGCTCTATGTAAGAACTCTGCCTTCTAAAATAGGTATTTTTGAACTGCAGAATGTGCAAGGCTCCCCTTCCTCTGGGAAACAGGAGTAGTCAGCCCAACATAGATATTTTCTTTAAAAAGCCCAACTCAGTTTTTTCTTGGGATTGCACACTTCCAGATGCCCAACTTATTCTGAAGGATTTTCAAAACAGCCTTCTGCTCACCTTTGCAGCCAGTGCTGCCTGTGTAGGCAGAGTGAGTATGTTTGGAAAAGAACCAACTAGCACATACTACGACCTCAGCCTCTGATGGCTTTCATTCTTATCCCCGAGTCTTGTGACTTAGTTCTCTATTACGGCCTTCTTATAAAGCAGTATCTAAGAGGCATGGTATAGTGATATTTTTAGACATTTAATAAACATGTATTAATTTTAACATGCCTTGAAATTGTATAATAAACATACCAAGCTATGATTTTATGAATATCAGCTTTTGGATGAGACTGAAATAAGTACAAAGGGGAAAAAATTGGGGTGATTTAAAGTGAGAGAAATTTTTGGTAAAGATTTCGGTTGTGTGTGCGAGTCATTTGTACATGTACCACACGCTTGCAAAGACTGCAGCGGTCAGAAGAGAGCAGGAGAACCCTTGGGATTGGAGGTGAGGGTGGTTATGTTACCATCTCAGTACTGGGAATTGAACCCCTGTTCTCTGGAAGAGCAGTAAGTGCTTTTAACTGTAGATCCATCTCTCCAGCCCCACAGAGAGATTATTTTCTAAATAAGGCGTAAAGGGTGAGGAAATATCTGAACATTCTTGGCCACTGAATGTCAAGAGAACATTTGCAAGCCATTGTACAGTGAGTTCAGAGAACATGGTAGTCTGTTGTTTGGAAGAAGGAGGAAGAGAGAGAATGAAAGGGAAAGAGACAGGGAGAAGGAGAGGCAGAGGGAGAGGGAGATCCACCTGCCTCTGTCTTTTCATGGCTTATATTTTCAATATCTCGTTTGATGCTCTAATTTCGCAATGAAGCCTATGTATTTTTATTTTTATTTTTAATATTGAAAAGCCTGCTGTATAAAACAGGGTGGGGTTTTGGCTTTTACTTTAAAAATATAGGGATTTCTTTATGTTATTCAAATCTCATGGCAAACAAGTGAGAGGGCATGGAACTATACTCCATTTTCTCCAACCCTTACTAGGAGCTAGAGAAATGTGTGCATTCAGATACCCAGTGAACGGACATGTTTCCCCTCTAATGAACATGTATAGTTTGAAGTCAGGTTTTGTGCTATGAGAATTCACCGTCTCTTTTCTGAGTGATAAATTAGCACTGCCTCTATTTTAACTCCAGCCCCACAGTGCATTTTCCTTAAGTCTGCCCAGCTTTAGCATTTCCGAGCATTCCTCTAAATTCCACTACTCTCTTGGGCCTGTACTTGGCTTCATGTCAACAGATTTCTTCAGCACTCATGGACAAGACTGTTTTCATTTTACTACTCCACTAGGTTTTGTTTGGCTCTATGGAGGTCAGAGCATGCTCTATGGAGACCAGAAGTGTTCACCTGGAAAAGTCAGTTCTGCTTCCCTGATTGCCACTGACCTTTGATGAATGTCTACACAAGGAAAATAAAGCATACTTTGTCACTCAGGTTACTCACAGACTAAAGTTCCTGTCATCATAGTGTTTTTGTGGCTATGAGGATTATCTTTCCCACGTCAGATTTAGTTTACATCCAAACCTTACTTTCACCTTTTCATCCATTCCCTTTGAAACCATAACAGATCCTAGAGTGCATATTCTGAGATCCTGCTCACCTCTACAATCCTCAAGAGCATTATCCACAAACTCTATGTCAGAGACAGAGGCAAGAAGAGTCAGTGTGAACAACCCAGCGAGTGTAGAGAAGTATGATCTCTCTTGGTTGTTAATGAAAGCTTCAAGGTCAACAGAATTATTATGAGTAAAAATTGGTTTGCAAGATGGATATATGTACTAGGAAAAGAAGACAGGGTCAGCTCAGGAGAGCTGAAACACAGCATCCTCCTGCCAAAGGTCTCCTAGTAACACAAGCCAAAGAACGCCGTGGAGATTTTCATTAAAACATACTTCAGCTGATATGTATTACTTCTGGTTACCCCCAGGCATCTGCTCCCTTTACGAAGAGTACACATGAAAAACAGTCCACTTATCCTGTTTTATATGAGTCAAGCATAACTCTACAACATTAATTCACTAAAAATTGGTATTTGCCCCCCTGGCAATGAACAAAGAGACACCTTGGTGGTGGTATTGCTCCTATATCAGTCAGAGGCAGAGCAGGTGTCAGTCCTTTCTTCACACTAGCTTGACGCCTGGCTTCATACATCAAGTTGTTCTCTGCCTAGGACACATAAGAATCAAATCAAGTCAACAAATCAAATCCAGGCAACACAGCTCAGGAGAAGGGAGATAGACAGAGAACATGTTTTCCACCATGACAAGGGGTATAGCTGAGGAAAGATGCTCACAAATCCTTTACCCCATGGCAAGACCAGGCCACAGACACACCGAGCCCTGCCTACACCATGCAGTGCAGCGCAGAAGGAGGCATACAGAGACCTGCAGACACCATGCCACCCACAGATCTACCCTCTAGGCTACAGTATAGGCAGGCCAAGATGGCACTAAAGACACCAGCTAACCACCATGCCACATAGCTCTGCTTCTCACTAGCATAGACCCAGCACCTTGCCCATGCTGTAGAGCACAGCAGAACTGACCCTGGTGGTGGTGAGCTGCCTGAGGGGGAGAGTAGGAGAGCTGGCCAAGCCACTTGTCTGCCATGAGGTAGTTTGGTGTGGAAGTTATGCACCCCCTCAACCTTCACCCCTTGCCACCTGCAACAATTGGGAGAGCTGACTCCAAGGACATGAAAGCAGGAGATTGGTGTCTGCTGCCTCTTGAGTTGTAGCACTCAGGAGAGCAGGTGGCGCACCTCGCCTGGACAGCACAGTGGAGCCTGCTCTGACGGTCAAGGCCTGGTGAGCCAGTCCTAAGGGTGTGAGGCCAAGAGAGCTGGCCTAGTCCCTCACAGGCTGCAGCAATTGGGAGTGTGGTCCCACCCCTCAACTGTGCAGCAGAGTAGAGCTGGCTCTGGAGGCATTGGCTATGTCCGGTGAGCTGGCACAAGGCCATGAGAGCAGGAGAAATGACTGCTTCATGGCAATGGAGGCCAGGTGTCCTAGCTGAGCAGGGCTAGAGGGGTTGTCCAGGTAGTATGGATAAGGGAGGTCTGGCTTGCTGACCAACTTGACTTTCATCCGGGTCCAGATACAGGGCCTGAATTGGCCCATCCTAAAATCTATGTCAGCTTTGAATGATTGTGATACATGAAAGGGCCAGTCCTGCTGATGCAAAGCCGAAAAATCTCCATGACACAGGGCAGCAATGGGATGACCTGAAGGAGTCCCAGAGGAGTCCTGGTGAGGATTCAATATTGATGGTGTCACAGATGCCAGAGATCGCAAAACAGACACTCATTGCAATGAAGATCTGCAAGTGAAGACGTGTGGATAGAGGGAGATATTGTGGAACACATTGTGACACACTACAGCTTCCGTGACAAGATGTTTTGTATGCTTTGTTTTTATTTGTGTGTATGTTTTTATTTTGGGGGGAGGTTGCAAGGGTGAAGGGTAGATATGAGGGGACGGGAGGAATGAGTGGAACTGGGGCACATGATGTAAAACTGACAAGGAATCAATAAAAAGTTTTAAAAAAATGGTTGAATCTTCAATATTGCACTATTTTGTGTATTTGATACTGTATATTTATCCAGTGAAATATAACCATAAGCAATACTTTCTCTATAAAAAATTCCCTTTCTCATCACAAGAAAAAAATGACAAAAAAAATTCAGTGAATTATGGAGACTTACCTTTCAAATTACTACTGAACAGACCTCCCTTAGGATGACTGTGTAATTTGACACAACAATAGTTGAGCTGGTTTTTAAAGTTACATTTTTATATGTAAGAGCATTTTTACTGAATGTATATGTGTGAGCCACATTTCTCTTGGTGCCTGAGGGGATCACAGGAGGGCATTGGATTCACTGGAACTGAAGTTACAGGTGTTTGTGAGCTGTCATTGCTGGGAGCCAAATTATGCCCTCAAAAAGCAGTAAGTTCTCTTAGCATAGGTACACCTCCCTCTCCCTCTCTTTGTCTTTCCCTCTCTCTGTGGCTGGCCTTGAACTCCTTATGCAGATCAGGTTGGGGTTTAATTTACAGAGACGTATCTGCCACTACTTACCAAGTGCTAGGTTTATATTTAGTCTTTTGCACTAAAAAAATTCTGTATAATTCTGCACACATTAGCTGCCATACCTGGAACACAGCACAGCCTCCACAATGAGGTTTTCCTGGGAAAATACTGTCTTTGTATCACAAAACTGCCTTAGTGACAGCAAACTATCATTAACTAGACAATACGGATTTGGGAAATAGGTTGCACACATGTTCTTTTACAAGTGGGTTTGATTACTTGTGGCATTAGCAAAATTTACATTGATTAACCAGTAAGCTGTAATGTTGTTTTCGATCTGGTCTGAATAAATCAATTTTACTTAACACTTTAAGTTTCCTTGACATTGAGGTATTTAGGATAAGTAGGTATTATATTGCCTGTGGGGAAACACTGCACTTGTAATTAAGCAAAGAAGGTAATTTTACCAAAAGAAGAGAAGTTGAATAAAGTCTTCCAGGTAATAGGATTCTCTGAAATGCCAGGACTATTCCTACTTGATTGAAATCAATTACATTGCCATCTCTGATGCAGCTAATCTAAGTGTAGCTATCTCTATGTTGTTGATGGCCATGAGACAAAATGACTGTTTCACTATAGAGAAGAGAGGAGAGGAAACTCAGAAATGCTGCTCATGAAAGAGCATGGCATAGAGTCAGATTTCCATAAGCATCCCTGGATTCAGATGAGGCCTGTGTAAAACAGACCATCCATTCTGCACTCACAATATGTCCTTTGTACTTTTCTAGAACCAACACCATAGTTCAAAACTTCATATAATGGGCATGTTCTGCATTTCCATATGTTTCTATAGCAACTTCTTTGTGTGTGTGTGTGTGTGTGTGTGTGCATGTGTTTGTGCAGACATATGTGCATGTGTGTGGAGGGCAGAGATCAAACTTGTGTTATCTCTCAGGCAGGCACTGTATACCTTTCTTTTGAGATGGAGTCTCTTACTGGCCAATATCTCACTAAGTATGGTAGTTTCATTGGTTAGTAAGCTCCAGGGATCCGTCTGACTCTATTTGCCCATGGTTGATATCACATTCATGAGCTGTTATGCCTTGACATTATTTTTGGTATAAGTTTGTGTATGTATATTGGTACACTGTGCATGGAGACCAGAGTTTCATGTCTGGTGTCGTTCTCAATTGTCCTCCACCCTAATTTTTGAGACAAGATCCTTGCTGACCCCAGTGCTCATTGATTCTGCTAGTCTGGCCAGGTAGCAAGTCCCAGGGACCAACCATCCTGTCACTACCTTCCTAGTGCTGAGATTACAGGCGTACACTACTGCACTTGGCTTTGTCATGGCATCCAAAGGCTGGCTCTTCTGCTTGCACAATAAGCAGCTGACTCACAGAGGCATTCCCCCAGCCCTACAGATACATATTTTATGAATACATAAAATGTATTGATTTTGGGGCAACTGTAGAATAACTGTATAGAGAGGCAAGTATTCTAATTATAGGAGAACATTTAGGATAGAGTTGAAAGTTTCACTTTGACAAAAATTTCCTCCTTTCTGGCTTAGAGCTGATGCTTATGGTGCTACTAAAATAACTCCCATGGCTATTTTGAAGGGTCAGGGACTTTGGAAAATTAGAAAACTAAGACAGACTTCTATTCCTAAAAGTGACTAATGAGAAGCAGGTGCCTGGACATGATGTCTGCTGGAGAAAAAAGTTGCAATGTATGATACAAATTCTGTGATGTGTTCTTACCAACCCTTAGCTTTGTTGTTAGTGCTGAAGTCAGAAGACCAGTAGATAGCATACTGAAAAAATGGCATGAGGCACATCTCAGAAACTGCACAAAAAAGGCTTCCACTAGAAGTAACACTAAGAAGAAATGAGAAGCAGACATAAGTTTTATATGTTCTCTGAACCACATTACTTAAGTGAGGAATTTTACAGAACTATCAGTATATGCTTCTATCTGTATTTATCTTGATTTACAAATCTGCCTTTAAAAATATTTTTAAAATATTAAAATGTATTTCTTGTGCTTGTGAAAAAATCAGTTTGACATTTTAAAGCCAAATAGCATACTTGTCATAGTAGGAAAAAATAAAGCAAAACCATATTAACCACGTGAGCAGACAGTCTGAAAGCACTCGACAGGATCCAGTGCTTTCCCTCCTAAAGCGTTAGCCAATTAGGAACTGGAGGATATTTTCTTCTTTTAAATTTTATTATTATGTTTTATTTTATGTTTAAATTTCATAATTATGTTTTATTTATTTTATGAATGCTTTGCCTGCATGTATGTCTGGGAACTACATGCACAGGCCTGGTGCCTGTAGAGGTAAGAAGGCATTGGATGCCCTAGAACTGAAGTTACAGGTGGCTGTGAGCTACCTCGTGGTGTTGAGAGCTGAACCTGGGTCTTCTGGAAGAATAGCAAGTGTTCTTAACTACTGAGTCTTTGCTCCAGCTTCCTAAAGTTTCCTGAGGTTTTCTTGGCTTGTTCAATTTCATCCACAAAATTGCAACAGCCAGGAAAGACATTTGCTACAAAGCCTGGTGACCTAAGTTTGACCCCCCGGGTCTTACACGTTGAAAAGAGAAAATGACTCCTACAACTTTTGGTTTCACTTTCTTTAATGCACCATGGCATAATTGAGCCCCAGCAATGACTGACTGACAGACTGACTACACTTATTTTTATTTTATGTGTATGGATGATTTGTCTACAAATATGTGTGCATACTATGTGAGTGCCTAGTTCCTGTAAAGGTCAGAAGATGAAGTCAGATCCCTAGAAACAGAGCTACTGATGGATGTGAGCTAACACACATTGGGAACCCAAGCTGGGTCTTCTGTAAGAGCAGCAAGTGCTTTTAACCATGGGGCCATCTGCCTAGTTCCATTCTTGATTTGGTTCGTTGATGACTTCAGAAACTGAATTGAACTATTGTGGAAGCATGGAGAGCAGAGCTTCACTGGAGGGATAGATGTGACATTGGGTGGTGTGTCTTGGGCCTTGTCTGCCTGTCGGTACTGCTACGCTTTGGCCCTTGTCTGCCTGTCTGGTCTGCTACGCCTGTTTGTTTCCTGGATGCCAAGAAGGAAGGGAACCACTCTCTTCTACTATCTCCTTCCACCTTGCCAGGGGCTTGAACAAAAGAAAGACAGCTGGAAATGAATCAAAGTGTTTGAAACTTTGAGCCAAAACGAAATCTTAACCTCTCTTTAAATAATTTCTTCAGGTATTTGTCATGAAGATGCAATTCTGACTAGCGTACATTGGAAAACTTAATGTTGTTAATCTGTTGGTGCTATTTAAACTAACTTACAGACCAAATGTAATCTGAATTTATTCTAGACCTTTTTCCCCCCTTTTCCTTTTTGGTTGGAATTGACAAAGATATTTGAAAGTCTACAGGGTATACAACAAACAAAACAGATTTGTAAAAGAAAAAATTTGGAGTATTATTTTTTATTTTAAGATATATTACTTAGCTATTCATTGATAATACATAAATAATTGAGCATAGCATCCATATGAAGATGAGCAAGTAGATAAACAGAATATAAGGAATCAAGAAAAGGACACACGACCATCCAGCCAACTGCTTTTTGTGCTAGCACAATTGTAATTATACACAGAGCTCTGTAATGTAAGTGTGTTAGCTTGGGGTATACCTCAGACCCAGTGGACAACGCAAAGTTGTAAAACCCGGAGAACATATTGGACAAAATTTTTGGGTAGAAAAATTCTAATATATTACAGTTAGTAGACGTGTGTGTGTGTGTGTGTGTGTGTGTGTGTGTGTTTGTGTTCAGGAGGCAAGAAGGCGTCAAGGGGAAAGTGTATATAGGTGTGCATGAATGTATTACATGTATATCAGCTACATGCAGGTTTATCAACACATGTATTCAATGGACTTAGATATATAAAACACAGGAAAAGGTAAATATGCAAATAAGCTGGATCTAGTCAAGTCAGGGAACAGCAGAGTAATGCAAAAGGAGACATTTTAATAGACAGAATAACTAAAATTGAAGTAGAAGAAATCAGGGATTTCCCAAAAGATGTAATGAGAAAACCACAGATACAATTGATATAAGGGGCAAGTATCACCTGAAATACTGAGAGAAGGCGCATAAGAAAATACTCCATGGTCACCCGCCAACTTCTATAAGATCGAGATACAGACTCTGTCAGAGAGGGGATAGCCTTAACTCAAGTAAAGTCGTCTAGGTTCAGCAATGGTGCTAGTCATCTGCAGTTCACTCTCTAGGGCAGCAGGACCATAGTGGTCACAGAAAACAGTCCTCTGTTTGCCATTTGAGAATAGCCTGTACCTGTAGATGCTAGCCCTGCAAAACCCTGGCACTGGAGGAGCATCAGTACTGAAAGCGCCTGTCTAGTGCACACAGTACAACCCAGAAACAACCCCTAGCTTCTATTACATCTCTGCCATGCCTTCTGCCGATAGAGCTTAGTGTGCTGTTGAGGAAAAGTGTTAGAGTCCAGGTCCACTCTCATTGAGCAGGCAGAAGGACATTGACAGTCGCACAGAGACAACAGAGGACTCAGGACATTTTGGGTGGCAGAGTATTATAGACGTGCCTTGATTGTGGTAATGGCTCCATAGATGTGTGTATTTAAGACTGACTGAAGCAAACATGAAAGGGTTTCTTTATGTCAATTATACATCAACAAAACTGTGAAGACATTTGTAAAATTCCTTTTATTCTTTTTGAGTAGAAGTAACTCATATTGACTAGGCAGTTAAGTGGAAGACAGTTGTATCCTTATGTCTGAGTATGAATATATAGATACATTATATGTATGCATATATGTCAATTAAGTGACATGTTTGGTGATCATTAAGAAGCCCTCACCTTACTCAGAATGAAATCTCCTAGGGGTCTGGCCAGTAGGTTTACACTAATTATCACTCAGGAGTATAGTTTGAGGAAGTTGAGTCTACTTGTCTGTCCAGTGGGGCAGAAATTAGGCTTCTCTTGTTAAAACTCAGTGTTCCAGGAGCTTTGCATGAGACTTGGGACTCACAAACACTGACTGTCTGGCTCCAGCACAGAACCTCTTCCCCTGTCCTGAGTCATGTCTTGCTTCTTGGCTTGAATGGATATCCTAAACCCTAGCTTTCCTCTCAGGAGATTTGCTCAAGGTCACTACTCACAGGAACATTTAGATATGCTGGACTATAACTTGGTTTGTTTGCCTTAGTCTAGAAAGTAGAGACAGTCCTTTCTTTCGCCTCCAGTCTCCTGTATGTTGATAATTTTAAATCACTTTGTACTTATTTAGTGCCTATGATATATGGGCATTCTATTAGCTAATAAGGCTTAAATAATAGATAGTACAAACAGTTTTTAACCTTGTGGTACATATGTTTTTGTTAGAAAAATATCTGAAGAAAATATAAGTACAATTCCCAACATAGCTCATGTAATATCACTCAACATAATGTTAAGATTCCTCTCCCAACATGCCATTGGAATCATTCTAAGCTTCTAAGGTCAGGACTTAGAAATGATGCCACCATTCACATGAGAACAAGTAACTCTTCAGATGAGCTCCAGAGAGATGAGTGCTTGTTGGATATTTGGTTTGCTTTTCCCTTGGCCTAATTTAAATTAATCAGTTTAAAAGTAACTGACATTGTTTATGAGCTCTGCAACTGTAGCCTAGAGACTATATATTGTTTTCTGTTCCCATTGCTGTTGCCATTGTTCTCATAAAGGGGATCAAGAGATAGGGAAAAGGGTTAAGACATGTATTAATCATCACTCACTCACTCACTCACTCACTCAATCAATCAAAGCTGTTTATGTGTGTTCATTGTGGTGTGTGTGTTTGTTCTGCATGTGTGTCTATGTGAACACATGTGGAGGCCAGCAGAAGATATTGGGTATCTTCTTGTATTGCTTTCCACCTTATTCCCTTGAGAAGGGATATCCCACTGAACATGATGTTGGCTCACTGTGTAGTGAGCTCATGGGTAATCTACCTGTCTCTCCTTCATAATGTTGGGGTTACAGGTACACAACCATGCCTAGCTCTTGCTAAAGTTTGGACCTATGTCTTTGTGATTTTGTACAAGCACTCTTACTTCTTGATCCAGCTCTCCAACTCAAAAATGTTTTCGAACATGAATTTGTTCTTAGAATAAGGCCAGTCCTGTAAGAAGGTAGAAAAGGACCATATAAATTCAGCTTGTCCTTACAGGCCTTGGATTGTTAAATGGTAAAACTACTGGAGAGAGGCTATCCATCTTTGGAACAGTGCTTGTAGCCTTGAAACGAAAGCAAAATAAAAAATGAGCACTGTATTTGTCTCGTAGTGAGTGAAGTATCTGAAGAGGTATGCTTGCCAGGATGTTCAAGAGACTGAAAATCTGCAAAGAAGGATTTGAGGGAAGGTGGATTTGAATGTGTGAGAGATGATATATGACAGACCATTAGAATGTATATGTAGATAAGAGTACAACCATTTAAGAAATTGCCATGTAAATTTATACTTCCTAAAACAGGACAACTTCCACTCTTTCAGTAAAATATTTAAAAGGGGCCTGCGACTTGGGTACAAAGTTATAACTACTAAAACAGTTGAACATTTTTTTAAACCCTTTTCAAAAGGAATATAGCAAGCTATATTCCCTTGCTTTCAGTATTATTCTGCAAAATCATAGCAATAATTACATTCTGTTAATAATTAAAATTAACTATAAAGAATCATTTTGTTGATTCCATATTTTACTCAATTAGTTTATTATGCAGCTTGCCTTCACCCCAAATTTCAGAGAATGTGGAAAACAGGCCGCTTGGTTTTAATAAACTGTCATTTTGTACTGCCTTGAAAAAAAGTAAATGTATGGGCCTGGAAGACAGTAATAGTATTTTAGTAATGTGGTAGCAATGTGCCTCTCAGACAATTCTGTAATGGTTTTGATAGAGCAGCACTAATTCAATGCTTTTGGGGCACAGTGCACCAAAAAGAAATCTCCCAATGACCATGGAAAGGAGATGACCTACATGTGTGCTGGAAAATAAAGTATGAATCAGTTTCATGTTTATAATAGAAACATCCTTAACAAATTAGGTACAAAATATTCTCCACATATTATAAAGACATTCCAGATAACTGTGGCACACCTTAGTGTAATCATTTACACATCATTTTCTAAGTCACTTATTGGTCTGCAAATGAATGGCCTGCCCCCACTAGAGTATCTGTCTTTGGCTTCTGTACATCTCCTCCAGCATCAGCTTCTTTCTCCATGCATAGCTCTCCCCAGACACTGTCTAAATTCAGGCTGCAGGAGAGCTTCTCTCAAGACAGAGCCAGAAGCCAAATCCTATTTAAAAAATGGTTTGTGATTCAAAACTGATTAGATATATTTATTTTCTCAAAAATAAGTACACCAGACCTTTACTACTTCAGTATAACTTTGGGACCAATTATAGGATTTCAATGTGTATGTGTGTGCCAGCATGTACATGGATGCATGAATATGTATGTATGTGTGTTTGTGTGTGCATGTATGTTTGTGTGGTATGTATGAATGTCTACATTTGTGTGGCACATGAGGGTATGTGAGTACACATGTGTATGTGTATGTATGTCTGAATGTGTGCATGTGTGTGGCACACTAGGGTATGTGAGACAAGTGTCAGGTGTCTTTCTTCCTCAAATTTTCCACACCTTACTTTGATGCAGGTTTCTCACTTGAACCCAGAACTTATTGACTTGAGTAATCTAGCCAGCCACTGTCTCTGCCTCCTAAATGCTTAGATTATAGGCAGAGTAGCCTACCTGACTGCATTCGCATGGGTTCTGCAAAGACAAACTCTGGTTCTGATGCTTGTGTAAATGCTTCCCCACTGAGTCATCGCCCTAACTCCAGAGTCTTAGTTTGACAACTCATGAAGCTTTTGGTCTCTAGCAACCGTCATAACTCTGAAAGCTCATTTAAAAATACATATCTTATGTGTCGGTCTATGTGTGTGTTTGTAAACCTCAATAGTGCCATAGCCCAAAGATGCCAGGAAAAAAACCATCCATAAGATCCCTTGTAACTTGAGCTAGGCAGTTGTTAGCCACTATGTGGGGGTCAAGAACTGAACCTTGGTTCTTTGCAACAGCAGTAAACACTCTTAAATGTTAAATGATTATTCAGCACTTATTTTAAAATCTGTCTGTGGTCTTCACTTACTTTTCCTACCTTACCAAATCCAATATTCCCGCTCCAGCAATGTCTTTGTCTTTAACTTACAAATAGTATTTATTTATTTACTTTCGCTTTTTTGAGACAGTGTTTCATGATGATGTAGCCCTGGAGAGCCTGGAACTTGCTATGAAGACCAGGCTAGACTTGAACTTTCATAGATTCTCCTGTTTCTGCTTCCTGAGTGGAATTAAAAGCATGCTCCATCACTCATGGCAGGGATTATCTTTAAATTATTTTATTTTTTTTATTTATGTCTCTGTGTGTCTGTATGTATGCACATGTGTGTGTGGATATCCATAGAGATCAGAGGAGGGAGTCCCAGGAGTTACAGGTACTTGTGAGCCTCCTCATCTGGGTGCTTGGACCTGGACTCAGATCTTTTGTGAGAGCAACAACTATTCTCAATTATTAAGCCATCTCTCCAACCCCAAATTCATAAATTTTCAATAAAATCCCCATTCTTTGGCACTGTTGATTTACCCTCTGACTGTTCCTTCATCTTGCCTCTTGATGTACATTATTCAGCTCTGTGACCAGGCCTTGGAAACACTATTAACATCCTCACACTTTTCCTTCTCCTTCCTCCACATTACCTGGCAAAACCCCAACCCTGATGCAACAGGCAGAATGCTGAATCTCTAAACATGTTACTCCGTTGTCCTTAGATGTGAGAAGACCTGAAGCTGCGGGTGAGGGTAATCGTGCTAATGAGCTGAGCTTGAGATGGAGAGTGTCCTGCATTACCCAGGTGAGAGAAGAAGCAGAGGCCCGGCAACCACTGTTATGTCTGAAGCTGAAGAGAGCAGGAAGAACCGAGAGCTCTAGAATGGATGCAGGGACTGGCTTCTTACCCAGAATGTCCAGAAGGGGGAGCAACGCTGACACTCAGGGCTTTGACCAGAGGTCTCCATCGTGGACTTCTGACCTCCAGCAATGTAAACCAGTATGTGTGTGTTGTTGTATGTACTGTGTCTGAAGTGTTTTAGAAGTAACAAGATACCACCGCCTATTGTTAACCTTAGTTATCTAGTATGGCATTCCAGAGCTTGGACAGCTTATCATTGGAAGAACATACAACCATGCTAAAGGCCCCACTTCAAGATGACTACATCAAGCCAATCTTATCAAATGTCTCCATAAATACAATATCACTCCCATCTTCAAGATGGTTGTTACGTAGCTTCTTTGCTTAGATCTCTAGCCCTGCCTTTCCACAATTTACTCGTGGCTAATCAGTCACATGACAGAAAGTAAAAGCAATAGGTAATATCACATGTTCCTGGCATGACTCTTATATACTTCAGGTGCTACATATGCGCTCAGTTTTTCTCACATTTCAGTGGATGAACTGATTGTGAGCCAATGAAAATCCAATCTCTTCCACTCCATCTTCAACTTCAAATGCATCCCTTTTATTTAGTACTTCCGAAGACCTTCCCTAAATGGCAGTGATATTTCCTTATTAGCACAGGAAAAATGTGTAGATGTTTTACTTCCACTATTTCTTTCACTTTCCACCTCCAAATATACAGGTATCTGTCTTCATACCATGATGTGTCCTGCTTCTACTATCCTCTGCCCTCTAGAGATTGCATTGCCTCAACTGTCATCTGTTAACATCTCCTTCATTGTCCGCTATAGAGTGTGAGGATCTTTCTCCCTGTAGTTTCCATTACTCTTAAGTATTCATAATCTTTTTCTAAACATGAGAGTTAGCTACTGTTTAAGTTACTATTTTATTGACATGATAAAATGCCATGACCAAGGCAACTTATAAAAGAAGCATGTAATTGGGAGTTTACAGTTTCAGAGTGAGAGTCCATGACTATTGTTGTGGGGAGCATGGTTGGCAGGCAGACATGTCTCTGGAGCAATAGCTGAGGGCTTATGTCCTGATCTGTAGGCAGGAGGCAGAGTGAGACTGAGCCTGGCCCATGTGTTTGAAACCTCAAAGCTTCTGTCCAGTGACACACCTCCTCCAACAAGGCCACACCTCCTAATCCTTTCTAAACAGTTCTACTAGCTGGGAACCTAATGGTCAAATAGAGGAGCCTGTAGTGGCCATTTTCATTAAAACTACCACGGGCCCTTCTCATCGGAAGGAAGGTCCTTTCTCTCCTTCCATGCTTGGGTATTTCTTCTCCTTATTGATATTTGTATTAAAGTGTCATCTTTTCTCAGAAGGGTTGGCTTAGTTACCAAGCAAGGCTGAAGTTATTTTATTATACTACTCCTAAAATATATTCATGACATCTATCAATATCAAATTTCATTTCTCATCCATCATCCATTCACCCGTTTTTAATGTGTTTCCTACCACAATACATATCAGCATACATTTAAATTTTTTATAAGTAATTCTTCTCTGTTACTGTTATAAAATGTCTGACATAAATAGTCTAGAAAGAGGAAATATTTATTTCTTTTTCCCCAATAATTAATTTTCCCCCTTAATTAATTTATTCACTTTAAATCCAGGTCACTGCCCATCCCTCCTTCCTAGACTCTAGCTCATTGCAGCCTAGGCTAATCCTCCTCTACTGAGGCCAGACCGGGTAGCCCAGCCAGGGGGATGGAGTCCGCAGACAGGTAACCCCTTTAGGGACAGCATGAAGACCAAGCTTCACATCCATTAAATATATGCTGGGTGGTGGGGCTAAGTCCAGAGCATGTATGCTGAAAAGATTGATTTTATCTCGTAGTTTTAGAACCTTCATTCCATTATTGCCAACGTCGACTCTGGGTCTATGGTGAGTACTATTTGACTATTTCCTCTCAATGACAACATTCCCTCATGGAAGGAGAAATGAAGCTTGCAAAACCCAGAAAGCTGATGAAACGTACAAGGTTCAGGAAACTATGAAAACCTACAGGAATCAGTTAGCTCAGTTATAAAGTTCATGAACTCCCCACCTCCACCCTCTTGAAAGGTATACAAGCAGTAAACAATTGCTGGGGCAGAATTCAGTGGAATTGCCTGGGAGGGGATCAGAGAGACAAATCCAGGTATGCAGCTCCCATAAGTCATCACTCATGTTGATGAGGGCTTTTGTATTATAGTTGTCTATAAGTCACCCACATTCCTATAGCAAACTTCAATAAATTTCTTGGTTCATCAAGCAATATTGAATGGGATTGTCTCTTTGGTCCCTCATTGGTTTCTATCTGGGTTAAATAGACATGTCTTTCATGTCTCCTTGGGAAATACACATAAAAATAACATAGAACTGTTGTAGAAAATATTTAATCTCAAGCTGGGGCTTCTTCTACTCTACCTTTGACCATTTATTTTCAAGATAAAAGACACATACAACCTTTATATTTATAATAAGGCTTTGGATCAGCCTAAGAGCTGGGAAGATATCTATCCTCTATGCTATTGTCTATTTCTTAGCCAATAATCTCATTATATAATTTGCCATTTTTCATCTGGCATGCCATTTTTCATCTGAATTCCAATTAGTTAACCCACATGGCCATTATTTTAAAATTCTTACCTCATGGTGCCTTCTTCCTTTTTTACCTTCTTTTATCCATTTGTAGTTCTCATCTGACCCCAAGCCCAGTAACCCTAAACCCTGCCTATGTGTCTTCTGCCCCACTATTGGCTGTCAGCATCTTTATTCACTAATCAGGGTAGCTTGACGGGCAAGGTCAGATAGCATCACCTGGGTCCATGTGCAGTTTCTGAGAGAAACCCATATTTAGCAGAGCAAAAGACCAAACCTCAGCACAGAATATCATGGTAGTGGATATGTGTGTGTGTGTTGTTGCTGTTCTCACATAGTCAATAGGAATAAGAAGAACATAGGAAGATGGAATCAGGACAAGATAACATCGGTGATATTTACCTCAACCAGACACCACTGGCCACAGTTTTCTTCACCTCTGATAGTCTACTTGAAATGTAAAGATCCTTCATGATCTAGATTCTAGAAACAAACTTGCACATACCTATTGATATGCTTTATGATATGGGTGATATTTAATCCAATCAAGTAGATAACACTTATCATCACTTATCTTAGTGTATAGGTAATTGTCCATAGTTAGCTTTGGTGAGACAGGATGTAGAAAAAGCCATATTTATGCAATCACTTTCTTGTCTTTGGAAGTAGTATGCCCTTAGGAGTCCTGTAACTCCTGCTATCTCTGGCCAAATTTGACATTCCTGGAAACCAAGCAGGACACATGCTGCACCAATCTTTGTTCAGCTCCTAATATTGAATCTACGACAAAACTAAAGATGGTAATAAGGACTCCAGAGGAGTAGCTTGTTTCTTACTGAGAGTACTGTTTTATACTTCGCCCTGTCCTTCATCTGTACTTGGTACTTAAGCAATTGATTGGTTGCTCAGACTGAAATAGAGTAATCTCAATGGTGAATAAACTATACTTAGTTCTTTAAATCACCATTACACCAAGCATGGAGCAGGTTCTCTACAAATAGCTTGATTTGCTGATGGGCTTTCTAAGGAGTTCTGAATATTTCTTGTCTTACTGGAATTTTCTTTCCTTTCTGTGTTACAACACGCTCATTTCTACCTTATTCATCACCCTATGATTTTTAAGTGCTGGCAGTGAGCAAGGGGAATAATCATTCCTGTTTCTGATTTATAGAGAATGTTACTGAAGTTTCCTCAGTGGTAGATGGTAATAACATGAACTCCGAGGGGTTTTTCTCAGCTACTGAGGATCCAGTGGGACCCTATAATAAAGCGATCTCCTATGGAAAGGTTGCTCAAGGAATGCTGCAGGCTTCAGTATGCCTTTGGCATTAAAATCATGTATTTGTAGGAAACTGCTTTTGTGAAACCTGATTACTTGCAAGTAATAGGTCTGTTTTGTTGTTCTACATGTGTGTTCCTGATTGATACGATATTCATGTAGTGATATTTCTTCTCTTGACTGAGTTGTGTAATATACAAATTGAAGCAATCGATACTTTAATCTGACAAGACAGATTAAAGAAAAAGCTGCAGTTGAAGCATAAATTCTGGAAGAAGGTCTTATTGACCACTTCAGTTTAGATTTGGCCCTAGGAAAGCATACACCTTTGTAGTAAGGGCATATGTGAAGGCAGAAGCCATTGAGTCATTGACTCATTCTCTAAAATGAAGTTTGCTATTGTTGTTGCAAACTTTATAAATTCAAGGATGGTATCAGAACAGTTGTAAATACAAAAGAGTACCTACATAGCTCTGTATTGTCTCTCCAGTAAGCCACAGTGTCTGTACAAATACCAAACACATACATGCCATGCAAAATGTGGATTTTCTGTTGTAATCCATTCACAAACTAAGAGCCCAAGCATTTTCACAAGGATATATTTAATTTTTTAAAAGCACTCTTAAGCATTGCTCTCGCTCCTGAAAAAGGTATGGAGTGGCACACTGGGGTTAGCATGCTTGATGGTATGGATACTCATGTGGCAAGGTTAAATCTTTCTTTAATTTTGATATTTTTCTGACTAGACTAAAAGAGTGTTTCATATACATATATATATATATATATATATATATA
>NW_022196909.1:2662846-2694390 GCF_008632895.1 Mastomys coucha | reverse complement strand
TATATATGCACATTCAGGACTAGGAAAATGATTTTAATTAAGGTTTGGGAATAAGTCTCCTCAGCAAGTATGTGTCACATTAAGCTGGAAGGTTTGACTCACACTGCTTTCTTTCTCTTATATGTTAGCCAAATCTCCACTAACTTGGGCTAGCTTTCTGATAAGGAGAAGGGTAATGTCATTTTATTTTATTTTATTTTTTTGTGACAGGGTTTCTCTGTATAGCTCTGGCTGTCCTGGAACTTACTCTGTAGACCAGGCTGGCCTCAAGCTCAGAAATCTGCCTGCCTCTGCCTCCCAAGTGCTGGGATTAAAGGTGTGCGCCACCACTGCCCAGCTTCTCTGTCCTCTTATCAAAGTAATGGCACAGTGATGATGGCTTATGGATGGAGAAGTAAAGCACAGTGCTACACTGGAATCCACTGGTTCAAAGCCCCAGACTTACCCCAAGGCACACTCCTTCCATATTCATGAAAGTACTCTGTGTGCCATGATTCGATCCTATTTGTATTATTTCTCAAGTCCAAGGATGCTAAATAAGACCAGAGGCTGATCTCTTTCAAAAAGGAAATTCTATTTTTGTGTTTGAAATTCTGTTAAGCACTGAAGCAGGCTTCCGTGACTGCGGGTAGTGAATGACAGGCAGGGTTGAACAGCGCTCCACAGTGAAGGCTAGGTATTTTAGTGTCTGCGACCTGATCCAAGGGCTATTTCTGGCAGTTTGTCATTTAGTGCAGAGAAGGTTAGTAAGGTTGTGCTGATATATGAAGCCGTATGTGCTGAACTTCTCATTGTACTTGGCTTATACAAGTCTCATTAAGAAACAGCCTTTGTCTTTTGATACTAAAGAATATAATAAAAAAAATTTTTTTCCAGGTGGCTTTATTCTTCAAACTGAAATGTAGAGAAAAGGCAAACTTGAAGCTTAAAGTACTTAGCTAGAGGAATTTAGGACATCTTTATTTTTATCCACAGGGGAGAAAGGAGCTTTAGAATTCTCAGAAGAAAATCAAGTGAACTCCCGTGTTTGGGACTGTCAGAGAGAAGCAACTAAACATGAATATCATGATAAATATTTGTCTTTAACAGGAAGTGAAGTTTTCTTAAAAAAATGTTTTAGTGTCTCAGCACACTTTCCAAAGGGAGTACAATTCGCTAAAGGAAGAAAAGTGCCTGAGGAGAGAGAAGACCGTGGGTGGGAGAAGAAACTTCATTTTAGGAAATGGCAGTCCCAAGCTCTAGCTTGCCACGGACAGGTTAAACACAGTATAGCAAGCTTGAACATGGAGTCTAGTCTTGTCTTTTCATTATCCATATTCTCTTGCTTTGATTTCACTAACAACCTTCTCAAATATTTTTGCATCAGACAGTCAAGATGCCAGATCCTCAAGTGTGTCCATTTCTAAGGATTTTCTAAGTTGGCCAGCAGCTCCAGCACTAAGGCATTCACAGAAAGCCATGGAGGTCTGCCAGGCTGAATTCCTGCTCACCTCCTGCTGTGCTCATGCCTTAGACTTCTCCCCACCCACCCTCACTCAATACCCACAACTATTGGGGTAGTATCTTAATTGCCAGTGTTCCATTTCCCCTCCTGGCTTAACTAACTTTTTCTTTCTTTCTTTCTTTCTTTCTTTCCTTTCTTTCTTTCTTTCTTTCTTTCTTTCTTTCTTTCTTTCTTTCTTTTTTTTCTTTCTTTTATCAATTCTTTATTTACATGTCATACGATATCTCCTTTCCCAGTTTTCACTCCAAAAAACAAAACAAAAAAAACCCAAATACCAACAACAAAAACAAACTCCTGTTCCCTCCCCACTCCCCCTGCTGGCCACCCCACTCTCTCCTGCTTACTGGCCCTGGCATTCCCCTACACTGGGGCATAGAATCTTCACAGGGCCAAGGGCCTCTCTTCCCACTGATGACCAACTCAGCCATCCTCTACTATACATATGCTGTTGGAGCAATTAGTCCCACCATGTGTACTCTTTGGTTGGTGGTTGAGTCCCTGGGAGCTCTGAGGGTACTAGTTAGTTCATATTGTTGTTCGTCCTAAAGGGCTGCAAACCCTTCGGCTCCTTGGGTCCTTTCTCTACCTCCTTCATTGGGGATCCTGTACTCAGTTCAGTGCACTCTCTGATAAGTGGATATTAGCCCAGAAGATTGGAATACATGAAGTACAATCCACAAACCACAAGAAACTCAAGAAGAAGGAAGACCAAAATGTGGACACTTCATTCCTTCTTAAAAGGGAGAACAGAATACCCATGGAAGGAGTTGGAGAGACTAACTGTGGAGCAGAGACTGGAGGAAGGACAAGCCAGCCTGATATAGCTGTCTCCTGAGAGGCTCTGACAGTACCCGACTAATAACTAACTTTTTCTTAAGTCTAAGTAGTGGTTTGTTTCACCTTAATGACCTTTCATTCTGAGTTTGGTACCTATTGTCTTTGTTTCTTTGTTCCCTTCTTCCCCTTTTTTCTCTCTCCCTCCCTCCTACCCTCCGTCCCTCCATCTTTTCCTTCCTTCCTTCCTTTCTTTTTACATTTCAGTATTTCTGTATCATTAGGACCTATTTACTTATTTGTCCTTGTGTTCTATCTGTCGGGTGAAAGATTCTCTACAAAAGATGGTAAACAGATGGCAAATGATTGGAAGAAAACCATTCTTTCTTGGTCCTACTCTTTTGGAAAAGGGCAGATGGAGCTAATTGGTGGGTTAATAACATCATCCAAATATCAATTCATTATTTAACTGGGAGTTAAAAATACCTATCCCAAATGGTTTGTGGAGAATAACTGATTAACTGAAATGATTTTAATGATCAGAACACTTAAATTAATCTTGAAGGAACCACTTTTCCTAGTTATAAACAAAACAATTTTGAAATTGGCTTAACATGGCTATGTTAGCAGAGTGGAAACTTAAAGAAAGAATGAATATTAGTTTATCAAGTAGCTGCTTGGATATAATCAGAACAGGAGTGGTTGACTCTAGCTGGCTAGTTTTAGGTATAGTCATTTCTGCACTAAGTAACTGTCCCCAATTCACAAGTGTCTCTCTTTACATATATAGTTACCTCTAGGAGTGGAACTAAAGGCAATATAGGGAACGCAGACAACATCAAATGCCTCTACTGTGTCCCATATCCTGAAAATGCCTATGCAATCGATTCTGCATATTATGCCTTGCAAGGAACTGGGGAAATATATTATTTTTGGAGATCAGAAAAGAAAGACAGCTAGCAATTTAATGTTCCACTTCGCATCACAGGGGCACCTAATGATGCTATTAGCATTAAGAATGCCCCGTCTGTGCAGCAAGGCCTCCTTTATTCCTTTAGTGGTGGGCTGCTCACATTAGGCAGGGTTCACCAGTCACCAGGCCGGTCACCCTTGAGGCACAAGGTCTGAGGAACAGGAGAAGCTCAACTGTAGTCATGTAGGAAAAAAAGGAAATACGAGACAGACGTGCGGTTTGTCTTAGATGTTTCATGTTCTTTCTAAAAGATTGACACCTCTCAAACAGCTCCTCTATTTCTTAAGGATCAGAGTTAACTGAACTACAAAAAATATACATTTAAAAAGCAACTTAAAAAGTAGGAACTTTATTTACCATTAGCTTAACTACTGGTTTTCAGTGTTCTCATCAAAAGTGTATGGCTAACACAGTAAGTGTTGTTTAGTGTGTGTGCGTATGCATGTACATGTATATGTGTTTGGATTTTGTTTTGTTTTGTTTTTAAAGCTTGAGGACAATTTCATTAATGGAGCTTCAAGATTTTATCTTACACATAGGACAGAAACGAGATTTAAGACAACTCCTTCAGGCATGAACCTTTTGATGAGCTATTTCTAGTTCCTCTTTGCACAGATGGTGGGAGGGTATTTCCTATTCCCTTTGAAAGTAGGCATAGAGTGAGACAATGCACTGGCTGGAGGACACTACACAGTGGTAGAGGTTGTCTAGCCTGCATGTGACCCTGAATTCTATTCCTGGTATCATAAGAGAAAACAGATTAGAGAAGCAGCCTTCAGACTCAGGGGCTAGTTACCATTAAACTGCCCACTGTGTAAACATAACGATGTGACATTTGATCCTCAGCATCCAAATAACAGCAGAGCAGGCATTGTAACCCCTTGGTGGTTGGGGAGAGGTCCCTGGAGCTCAGTGGTTATGCAGCTTAGCTGAATCAGTGGGTTCTGTCTCAGTGAGATCTCTTGTCTCACTGGACAAGGCAGGGAGAGACAGAGAAGATATCTTTCATGTGTCTCTGGCCTCTACACACATGTGTACATGCATGTGAATATGTATGTACACTGAAAAAAGACAAGAGGAGAAGGGCAACACATATGAAGAGGCTGATGGGAAATATTTGAGCATGGTGTTACTCAAATGTAGATTGTAGAATGTAGAAAATCTGAGGGAGATCCATGGAAGGCAGTCTCATGGAATGCTTCTGTGAAATGCTTTCCCAGTACACACAGCCAGTCTGAAATGATAGTCAGCCATACCAGGAGTCAATACCCATCTGGTGGATGCCAAAAATTGTGGAATATGATAAATTCTTGGTTTGGCTAGGAAATAATGTGTTCTATCTTTCAAATGCTACTATGTGATCTTTTGGAAACTCGAAAGGCTGTGAAGGGATCTATAAATTAGAACTAAGGTGGCTCAATAAGGAACAACTGCTTAATGTTAACATCATGGACAATCTGGGAGATAAAAAAAACAACTAAAATAGGGAACATCAGTTATGAAAATGCTTTAGGGATGTTAATACAAAAAATTGAGGGACAGAATAAATTGCATAATTGTAAACTCATAAAAGATTATGAGCAATTCAATCCAAGCAGAAAACTATACTGTTTCACTGATTCATTCAACAAATGTCTGTTGGCTACTGACAGTTAGGATTTGTGCTAAAATATTGGGAGTTCAAAAGAGTTAACAGTAAACAATAAACAAACTCCTATGTGACATTTATTAAGAATTTACTTGTAGTAATGGTGGCAGAGCCTTCACACATTCTTTCCACTTTTACAATATTCCTATTTAGAGGCAATGATCTTAAGTTTAATTAGAGAGATAATGAAGCCCAGAAAGATAAGACATATTTAAATGAAAACTAGGATTCTAATCAAATTTCTATGAGTTGAACCATACCTTGATGTCTTTCATATGTATCTCTAAGTTTACATGATGATGGTTTTTTTTTTCTGTTTTGTTTTGTTTTATTGTTTTTTTGTTTTTTGAGACAGGGTTTCTCTGTATAGCCCTGGCTGTCCTGGAACTCACTCTGTAGACCAGGCTGGCCTTGAACTCAGAAATCTGCCTGCCTCTGCCTCCCAAGTGCTGGGATTAAAGGCATGTGCCACCACTGCCCGGCTCCATGATGATTTATATTCTATAAAAGGTGTGTGTGTGTGTGTGTGTGTGTGTGTGTGTATTATATGGACAATGGATTTGTGGCACAGGAGAATATACTTTCATGTATTTTCAATTTGGTCATTTTAATTTCAATTGGTTTTAGAAAACCATAGGAATTATCGATTAATCTGAAGTATTCTGAACATATTACTAGCAAATTACATAAAAATATAAATCTTCTTTCCAGAAAAGCTTTGAAAAGAGACATTCAAAGAAACATAAGAGAATTACCTCCAAAATGTAAGCAGTATGTCTATAAACTTAGAGCTCCAGCTAGACTGTCTGCTTTTAGGAGTATTTTCTTCTTTTTCTTCAGGATTGGAATTCTAAGACATTAGAAGGGAGGCCATACATGCTTTTCTTTGAACCTTAAAAATGCACACCCATAATTGGAGGAATTTTTGGCTGCTGGGAATATAACTTACTATTTATTACAAGCCAGAGGAGAAAATTGATTCTAGCATTCTGGAAGAAAAATTGTAACATTGGTTCTGAATTATTTCCCTGTGAGCACAGAGCCAAATATTAATGTAGATTTAAAAGGAAGAAAAAAGTGCTCAAAGCCTAATGTACTTCAAGCTTATAAACTGAAATTTATTCACCTTAAAGTAAGTGGGATTTCCCGGAGTGACACTGCTGCTATTCTTTTTGTCTTGCTGCTTTGGCCTTGGTTTACATAGCATGGAAGGATGTTCTAAGCTGTTTGGGTGTAATTGGAACAGCAATGTCTATGAGAGGAGTGTCTGCAATGTCCCTCTATCCCACAGCCCACACCAGAGCACAGCCCATTTCTTAGGATACCCTGAAACATACAATGTTTAACCGAGTCCTTTCTTGTGACTTGGTGCTTCGAAGAAGCACTTATATCTGTGAATTTTTTTTTTTTAAAAAAATTGATGACTGGTGAAAGAGAAAAGAGTTTGTTTTTTTTAGCCGTGGTCATGGTAGGTTGCCCATGCTCCTGTGACAGCCCAACACATTTGCATACCAGCAACACAAATTGGACCATGCATTTCTTTTAAATAAAGGACTTGAAGTTGGAAGGGGGACACACTGGGAGGAGTCTGATGGGATTTGGGAGGAGCGGAGGGCACTCGGGATAAAGTACAATGTAAATATTTATGAAATTTAGGAAGAATAAATCTAACAAAAAGCACTGCCCATATCCTGTGTCGTGCCTTTTGAAACTTTTTCTTTGTAAATAATAAAATTGTCTTATTATGATTACTTATTCCTTTACCTTTTAATTTAGTAACATTTTATTCTAGTTTTATTTCTGGTGCTGTGATAAACACAATGACCAAAAACAACTTAGGGAAGAGATGAATTATTTTAACCTATGGGGTATAGCTCCTCACTGAGGGAAGCTACAGTGGGAATTAAAGCCTGGAGCTTGAAGCAGAAGCCAGGAGAGAGAAGTATTGCTCACTTTGCTCAGGCTCAAGGTCAGCTTCTTTCTTATCCAAGTCAGGGCCACCTGCCCAGGGTGACACAGGCCACAGTGGGCCGGGTGTTCTTACATCAGTTATCAATGAGGAAAATGCCTCGCAGATGTGTCCACAAGCCAATTGACTGGAAACAAGTCCTCAGCTCAGTTTCCCTCTTCTCGGGTGACTCTATATTTGTCAAGATGATACATGAAGTAAACTATGATACCGTTTAAGAGAATATTTATCAACAAATAATTTAATAAAGCCAGATGGTGTTGTTGCATGATTTTACAAATTTTAAACTGATCATCACATTTGAATACTTAAGTCATTTCCAATATTTGATTACTATAGCATCATTGTTTACAGATGTTTGTCACAATTGTGTATTTTTAAAAAGTTGGTATACAATGTTTTGAAGTACTACATGGCACCTCACAAATAGGTCATTTTTTTATGTCAAGTAGAAAAGAGAAATAAGTGCAAGTTTAAGGTTATTGCTTTTCTTGTATTTGCTTGCTCGGCATTAAAAATCACACATTGCAGTGTAGCATGATGACAGGTGATGAACAGGGGCTGAGTTAGTGTTAGATCCTAGCTCCTGCTTTGCTCTACCTGCTGGAAATCCTGTCCGAATACCAGGGCTGGCCACTTTCTCCATTTGCTTCGCTAAATACTGTGACCAGTTTTTCCACTAGTTCAGTCAAACATCAAACCTTGTGCCTAGACTGAGTCTAGCTTGCATCATGCTGACGAAAGCATCCAGTGAGGATTCCCTGACACTCTACTTAGCTAGCCTTGCTAATGTCAGGTCCTAGAAATTTTGATGAATGCTTTGAGTTATACTTGGCCTGGAAGTGGTCTGTTGGACTCATGTCATCCCCCCAGGAAAGAGTTCACCATCTCAATGCATGACTGCCCATGTCTTTACCCACCACACAATTTACTTTCTCAGCTCTGCCTGTGGTGGGAGAGAAAACTTTACACAACAAATTCTTCTTCATAAGTGCAGGCTGTATTTCAGAATAGGATGCAAATCTCTGTCAAGAAAGATAGTACACAGTAGTAATTCATCCCTGGTATCCAGTTTTCATGGTGTGTGTCTTAGTCAGGGTTTCTATTCCTGCACAAACATCATGACCAAGAAGCAAGTTGGGGAGGAAAGGGTTTATTCAGCTTACACTTCCACACTGCTGTTCATCACCAAAGAAAGTCAGGACTGGAACTCAAGCAGGTCAGGAAGCAGGAGCTGACACAGAGGCCATGGAGAGATGTTACTTACTGGCTTTCATCCCCTGGCATGGTCAGCTTGCTCTACCAGCTCAGGGATGGCACCACCCACAATGCGACCTCCCCACTTGATCACTAATTGACAGAATGCCTTATAGCTGGATCTCATGGAGGCATTTCCTCACCTGAAGCTCCTTTCTCTGTGATAACTCCAGCTTGTGTCAAGTTGACACACAAAACCAGCCGGTACAGTGTGAGTACTTGGAATTATATGTTATTTAGATATTTGAGATATCTTCAGTCCTGTGTGCTTCTAAACTTTCCCCTTCAAAAATAAGACAGTCCTGTCAGCTCAAGGTTAAGTGGGAATAAATCACCTAGGATGCTTAAATCAAGTTTCCATTCATGTACATCAGAAACATGTCGCAAAATAAAGGAGAAGCCTCACCTCACCCAAGTCCAGATTCCCTTCCATTGGAGGGGCGTATCAAGGGTAACATAGGATGATGACCTATGGGTCACAATGACACCACCGTGCCCACAATCCAGATTCCCTTCCATTGGAGGGGCGTAACAAGGGTAACAGATGAGGATGGCCTGTGGGTCACAATGATACCACTGTGCCCACAAGGTTGCAGAATGGGGCATATTAACCTCCCAATCTGCAGTGGTATTTCTTGTGGAATTTTATGTGTAAACAATCACTAAGTCAATAAAATGATCTTTTTTCACTTCACAGCTGTGTATATAACAGAGAGAATTTTATTTAGGCCATCAAATTAAAACTCCAAACCTGAAGACACCTTAGAAATGGTGTTGTCTCTAACCATAGAAATGAAAAATACAAAAACAAAACACTGAGACAAGGTTAAGAGACTTGATTTCCTTCATTGTATATATTTTAATATCCAAAGCAGTTAATAATTTGACTAACATGTAAACAGAATCTCTGCCTAAAAGAAAAATTACCTAAAATGAGTCATGAGAAGGAAAGGAAACCTTAATGGCTATTGTTGAACTAAATAACATTGCAAACTCTTGGACCTGGCATCCAAGGTCCCTGTTTATTCATTTGTTTTTAACATGAGGTCTCCATTCTAGCTTCTAACCGGATCAAGTTCAAATACAACTAACATGTTTCTGTGATGGTGTGGATACGCCATGTCTTCAGGCATCCTAAACTGTGATGTGACTGTCACATTAGATATCTGAAATTTGTCCCAGTCTCCTTCAGACAGATGGGCTCTTCCCAGACTATGAATCCCTGGCACACATGTACCCAGTAAGGTGCACGAATCCATTTACAAGGACAGAATGGTACTTTATAAATGCAGTAAGTCCCTACTTCCATCAGTCTTGGGTAACTCAAAGATGCTTTATGTCCTTGTCTCAAGATAGCTTAAGACTACTCAAACTGCAAAAGTGTACCAAAGAGGAGCTGCTGCTGTTGGGATTTTCGAGCACTAGATATAGATGTCAGCTTCTTACGTTATTCTTTTCTGTGCTCCCTATCTCAACTACTCTCTAAGGCTGAGGTAAAACCTGACAGGGACCTTCCATTTCCTTCCTACTGATAGAGTTTGCCAATGACAGCCCTGTTCCCAACCCTCCAGTTGGTTTCTGGAATATTTTCTGACCCACAACCCTAGCTTTGGTTTCTTAGTGTCACCCCATCATTCCATTTAGCCTTTACTGTAAATGCAACCACAGTAGACTTGATATTAGAGCGCTCATTTGGCTCAATGTTCAGCAGTGTAGTAGGCCATGACCTTTTGCAATCCTGGTGCCTACAAACCTCAGGCCGTGTCAGGCTTATCCCTAGTCTGGAGGTAATGAGAATCCTGGCCAGACAAAAACACATTCACACCTGGCTTATCAAGTCCTTTGTTTCTCTCAGTCAACAGCATCTATTCTACACGTCTTTCAAGTGATCATGCCCACTTCCTGGCGCTCATACACATATGACACAGTTAACATGTTTTCATTACTATAGTTAATAATCGAGTAAGCAGGTCTGTCCAGGATCAGCTCTGTATAAATGATATGCTGATGAAAAGCACATCCAGATAGTGAGAAATATCACTCCATGGGAGATATCACATCAGCTTCTCTCTCCTTGTGCACTCAAGACAAGGCAACAACTCTACTTTTAAAAGACCAGGGTTAATGTTTTAACAATCATCTATTGCTTTTCACATTTCCATTGTTTGGAGCCATTTGATATGCTTTTCTTCAGAACATTGCTTGGTGGCAGTAAAGAAATAGTCTGAAATGAGTGAATTCAATATAATATTCTACAGAGTGAGTCTAGCCTGTGAAAATACGCATTTTGCTGTGATGGCTACTTTTGCTGGAGATACTGTGAGACAGGATAAAAGTGCATATATCTCAAATTGTCATTAAATTCAGTCTGAGAAAAGTAAATGGAATATATTTAATTTTTCTCTAGAAGATACAGTAATCCACTGAATCATGTAAAAGGAATATAGTCAATAAATCAAATGATTTTATTTTCCTTTTTTACAAATAGAAAACACATTTTTAAAATCAGAGGTTTTCTAAAGTTAAAATCTCTTTAGAAATAATTGTTGTTTTAGCTTTGTGGCATTTCATACGAAGAGCAATTTCAGATGATACCTTTAAAATGGGAAAGCACACACAGTTTAGAAACTTGATGTTTTTCAGTGGAATTTCCAAAGCATATTCAAATGCAAAAGGTGCCTTTGGCAGCTGTTTGAATATACTGAGAAATCCAGATCTAAAAATTAGGCTAACATATCACACAGTTTTAAACCTTTTAAACTTGATTTCACTTTGGATAAAAAACACTGGTTTCTAGAAAACCAGTCTTTAAACTTGTCAGCACTTTGCTAACTATTCAGAAAGTCATTTAGTTATTTGAATATCTATTTATTTGTTTTTTAGTTAAATTAGTTTTTTGATAAATTCAGACATGTGAATAACACATTGTAGTTAGTTTTCTCTCTCTTTGCTCATCTCCCCACTCCCCTCACTTAACTGACTGTTTTCCATCCCCTTCGCAGATACATGCATTTTGGTTTTATTGTGTGGTCTATCTTATTTAACCAGGACCTCCTTGTTGTATTGGGACCATCTGTTGGAGCCAGAGAGGATCACCAGAGGGTATAGTACTGAAGGAGATGGCTCCTCCCCATTCCCCTGAATTTATCCACAGGAAGTAGCTGCAAGGAGCTGCAGTGCCTAGAATCCCTCTTGCCTGGCTTCTCATGGACTATTGTTTTGCAGACCCCATTAAGCCACCCATAGTTGATTGCAATGTCTGGCATGGTCCATAAGGTGACAGACACCTCACAGTCCTTCCACTCTTTCTGCTCCCTCTGCTGAAATGTTTCTGGGAGCTTGTTTAGGGCAGAACACTCAATTGTCACTTATTCTGAACATCTTGTACAGACATAAGACTCTGTCAAAGGTCTTTATTTATTAAGAAATTAATAACCAAACAAAATTTCTTGCAGTACTGAGGCCTTATATACATTTTCATTTAAGGCACTGACATAATACATGGATAGTGGGAACTCTGAATGGTATTCCTCCAGAGTAATCAATCTGCACAGTGTAGACAGAGCACTCAGCGGAGACACTGCTGAAACCACCCAGTTTGGTTTCCCACTAGCTTTTGCTGCGGACTCTACTCAGCACTTGGGAGCCTTCCTGGTATTGTTTGACTCTGCCTTTAGATGCAAATATGGGCAAGTTACCCAGCGCCCACTCCCATTTTTAAATTTTATTTTATTTTACTAAAATTCACATAGCCTGGAAGCTGACTATAGTATTCCATACACTAGAAAATAACTCCCCTCCCAAGACTGCTCAGAATACTAGCTCTCAGAAGACACTGAAACAGTCAAGCTCTTTAGGTAAACTTCCATCTGAGAAGCTTTAATCAAAGAGCAGCATGAGCCTTGTATGCTTGCTTTTCTCAGCACAGTGTAGTTGGTTCCTTAAGGCACTCAGTAAGCAGCCACATCTCAAAACCTTCCTCTGGATGGATCAAAAAAATCAGCTAAGCCCACATTCTGCCTCAGCAAAGTATACAGTGTGTAGAAGGTGTGTTTACCAAATCAAATGAAATAACAAACAGAGACTTTGTGTGTTTTTCTAATAAAATCATTCATAAATGGCAATTCAAGCTGGCGCTGGTGAACTTAGGCAGAAGGCTAAGTGGTTTCTCTTCCCCAGCTCCTTGCCTAGCGGTATCGTCTATCTGTCTTGTCTTCTGTTCAGTGTCTGGCAATGAAAGTACTGTCTAAATAGTCAAGCATCATTGGGATTGAAATTCATTCGCCCTCACTTGCTCTCTCTGTAACTTTGGACTTAAACTTTGTCAATCTCATGTTATTAATCTGGAATGTGCACATAACATCATTTCAAAGACTCAAGTATGTGATGTATAACGTAGAACTTGGATATAGTAGATTTAATGCTTGGAAGTTGCTGTACTCATACTAGCCTCCCTGTATGAGCATGGCAGTAATTTATCCCCAGAGCATTTCCATTTCAGAAGGCATTTCTCCAAAATTGCAGAATTCTCGTGGCTCAGGTTTGTCCCTTTGCTTGAGGCATTCCAGGCATGCCAATTGGCTGCTGGATGAACCCATATCTTCCATGGGAGCATTTCTTCTGCCCTTCAAATGAGTGCACAGGAAGTTGCGAGCACTGAGCGTGGCCTAGAAGAATTAGGTTCAAAGGAAGGTTTTGCCACTTGCCAGCTATGTGACCTGGTGCACATCACCACATAATCTTTCATAGTCTGAGATTTCTATTGCTAAGGTGGGGACTATGATATATCAACGGGTTCGTAAGAGGATTACATGATACAAGGCCTGCAAATGGGTGCTGTCAACAGCCAGCACTATAAAATTGTAAGTTATTACTATGATCCATTCTTTGCCCTTGTCATGGAACATGCTCCAAGAATGATAGAAATTTCTTAGCATTAAGCTACAGATAATAATTCATTTGGCTACCAATAAGCTAGAGAAAGAAAGAATACACAGATACACACACACACACCAAAACACAGAAATATTTTTAACCAAATGCAGGTGTCTAACATTAATTCAGCCAGCCAACAGAGAGGATTATCAAATTATCAAAATAACACAGATAACATGGAACAAGATGGTGATCTGTAAAACACGGAGACAGTGAGATAGGCAAGTACCTACGTTCCCACTGAAAGAGGAGGAAATAGACAGATGTGGCATATATACTCAACAGAATATTATTCAGGTTTTTAAAAAGAAGGGCATTTAGATAGAATGCAAATGATAACACTTGAGATCATTACAGTAAGTGATACAAATCATTTACTGAGAGCACATATTTGTTATAGGAGCCTGTAGTACTCAGAGTCACATAAATTAAAGTAGAATTGTGGACAATGTGGCCATGGGAAGAAAAGAATAGAGAATTACTCCTGAGTTAGCATGAAAGCTCAGTTGTAGAAAATGAAAGGATCTGGAGATGATAGTGACCATGTTTGTACAGCACTGGCCATATAATTAATGATACAAAACTGTATGCTAAAAATTTGTTAAAAAGGTAAATTTTAATTACAATAAAAAAGCAATAGTAACAATAGCAACAAAACAGGCACAAATAGCCACCCTGTATAAGTTAATTCATAGAAAGTACTAGAACAGAGATACGTATCTATCACAACATAAAGCCAACAACACTTACACAAGATCGAGAGAACTTTTAAATAAATTTGTTTTTCAAATTTTTGTGTGCTTGTATGTTCATGTGTGTTCCTGTGTGTTCGTGTGGGTACGTTGTAACTGTCCACATCTGGAGATCAGAACATGCCCCCAGGTGTCCTTCCCCACCGTCCAAGTATTTGAAACAGAGTCTTTTGTAGTTTGCTGCTGTATTCACCAAGCAAATTGCCTGGGATATCCTGTATCTACATTCCATGTCCCTTCAGAAGTACAGTGCTGAGTCCTGAATGACCCCCACAAAAGGGACTTTGTAGCATGCTTCCTGCCCATGGAGCAGGGCCAGCAGGGAGTGGGCCTCCATGAGTGTTGACAGTTTCTGTGGGCATAGGGTTGTGTGTATAATAATGTACATGCTTTCATGTTCTTCCTTTGGGGAATGATCTCCCTAACTAAGGTTAATGACACTATAATAACTAGAAGCAGCACAAGTCCAGGAGGCAAGTCTACCAGGAGGTGTGTCTATGTTCCTCAGCAAAATGGTGAATGCTATCAGGACAGCCCTTAAGGGCATGGGAAAGAACTCTGAAAACATGAATTAACACACACACACACACACACACACACACACACACACACAGTTTTTCAACTATGCAAATATACAGATGCAGTATTAATTATATGAGGACCTAAAAGAACACAGGCAGGTACACAGTGAACAATGATACTAAAGAAAGGGATAAAGAGATTTAAGGAGTGATAAGCAAAGGGCAAGATTCTACCCAGTTAAACTTAATGTTTGTGCTTACAAAGGCAAACAGATTCCTTAGTTCAAGGTCAGCCTGGGACAGAGCTAGTTTAGGTCCAGGCATAGTGGGAATGTTAAGCTTAGGACAGGGTCCATCAAGCTAAACTTGTCTGTGTGGGGGCAGATCTCTGAATTCATTTGCAATGTTAAAAAAATATGCTTGCTCTCTTTTCCTAGGAGTCAAGGGGCTAAGTTCATAAAGTGCTGATCCATGGTATAATCACATGAGAACATGAAGTAATGAATAAATTGATATATAAATGAAAGACTGGGCTTTGGTGTGCAAGAGAGAGCCATCCAGAGAGAACCCATTGAAGAACTGTTTCAAGCAGAGAGCTGTCTCATGCTGAGATCTATGTGGAGAGCCATCTCAAGCAGAACACAGGTTTGTACCCCAGCTTTGACTTTGTTTGTTCTTTCACTGCTCCTGAACACCACTTTCTCAGAAGACCTTTCCAACCAGATATTTGACAAGAATCAACTCTGGATATTTAGTTGTAGGGGTGGTTCTGATGCTAAGGTCCTGTTCCCCAATTGGTTCTTGATCTGTCAGTAAAGAAAGCAATGGGAAAATTGCTGGGCAGAAGGGGTAGGTGGGACTTCCGGGTCCCTGGAGGCAAGCAGAGGGATGCACAGGGGTAGGTGGGACGTCTGAGTCCCTGGAGACAAGCAAAGGGGTGCAAAGGAAGAGAGACAGATTTTTTTGCTATGCTTATGATGGAGAAGACTTGAAGAGCCATGTGAGATCTCAAAATGGAGTGGCCACACAGGCCATTCCTACAGGCAGGTGGTCAGGAACATGTAGCAGGGGCTAGATGCGACTAGCCACTAAAGTTTAGCGCAGCTGGGAGGTGCAGAGCTAAGAGTAATGATAAGGGTACACTTTTCAAGTTGGGAGATAGCTGCACCCAGCAATTGTACCAAGAAGGCAAGTTGAAAATGAACAACTGTGCATTCTTTTATTCACGAATTCAAGGGAAGCTGGGCAAGGGCTGGTAGCACAGACTGATCTGGGAGCTTAGACAGGGTAGTAAAAAGCTACACCCAACATTTAGTGGGTTGTTTTCTAGATTACATTAACTGTTGAGTTGGTTTATTGCATAAAACAAACTGCCCATTCAAATGTGGGTAGACCTCACCCAACCAATAAAAGACCTTAATAGAATAGATGGAACCCAGCTTACTACACTTCCCAAGGCTGATGAAGTCTAGCCCTTGTACACTTCACTAGCCTGTGGTTATGTCGGGAGCACATTTGCTTCCAAATAGAGCTTACATTATTACTGTCCTGAGGCCTTTGAACTTGGATGGGAATTACCAGCTGTTGTAAGTTTTCAGATTGATGATTATATATCTTGGAACTTGTCATCCTCTAATCATGTGGGCCAATTTAAAAACCTCTCTCTCTCTCTCTATCTCTCTCTCTCTCTCACTCTCTCTCTCCCTCCCTCTTTCTCTCTTCATACCTCCTTCCCATTCACCATTGGAAAGTGTAAGCTTGTACATGCATGTGAAGTATGCTTGTGCATGTGTGTGTGCATGTGTGTGTGCATGTGTGTGTGCATGTATGTGTTTGTGTGTGCATGGCTGCCCTTTACTCACAAAGACATATTTCTCATTGGTTAGACTTTCTGGTAATCCTGATAAATATCCTCTAGAGTGTGAATGGACTTTGTGCAACAGTTAAAAACCTTCAGAGAAAAGAAAGTGTCTCAAAGAGAAAGAAATTTTGTCTCCCGAGCACCTTCCAAATCAACACTGTAAGCATCAACTATTGCTGGAATTTCCAACCTGCTAGATTGGCCTGGAGATTTAGATCTTGCCAGGCCCACAACAGTATAAGATTTCTTTCTTTCTCTATTTTTTGTTGAGGGGGGATTCGAGACAGGGTTCCTCTGTATAGTCCTGGCTGTCCTGGAACTCACTCTGTAGACCAGGTTGGCCTCGAACTCAGAAATCCACTTGCCTCTGCCTCCCAAGTGCTGGGATTAAAGGTGTGTGCCACCACTGCCCTGCTACAGGATAAGATTTCTAGTCACCCCAGATGTCTAAATATGCACTATTATAAAGGAATTTATAATCCTAACAAGCCTGTATAAAAGACACACAATCCAGGTATTTTATTTACAAGCCATAAACCTAGATTGGGCAGATCTAGAGCTGTATGAACTTGCTCCCCAGCTATAGAGGCCCTGTTACTTGCTTTTTTCTCCTGTCCATGTAGTTCTGATCCATGGCAGCTTCCTTTTCTGTCTTCCTTTCTCCTCTCTCTACCTGCAACCCCCTCACTCTAAACTCCACTCTACTTCCTCTACTCCCCAATTAAATGCTCTAGCCTTTCATTGACCAGTTAGATCGGAGAGAAGGTTACCATGGCATCATTTAGAATATGTGAGTATCTATTCGTCTAGGTCAACCACATCTTGAGGAACCAGTATTTGGCATTAGAATACAAGCAGCATCAGGCCACTACATTGCACACACACACATCTGACAGGTTGTTTCTTTCTTTTGGAAATCCTAACCAACAGTTGCATGAAGTTGTTCGTAATTATCTGGGAATGTTTGTGAAAATCCCAACTCTTAGATTGCACTCTGATCTCACTGAGTCAGAATCTCTAGAGGTAAGACCTGATTATGAATAGTTTTCAAAAGCATTCTCAGGTAACTCTGATGCTCATTTCTGCCAGGAATATGAGAGATTCTACATCCTAATCTAGTTAACCTAATACAGAGAAAACTTCAAATGTGCAATTTTGTCCTTATTCCTGAGTGTTTTATTATACAAATAATGAAACATTTAAAAGCAGGTAAAACTTGTCAGAATATAAGTGTCACAGAAGACCACAGGGTACTGATCTGATTTAGGACTCCACACCAACAAATACTGATTGTGTGCCTGTATCAGGTGTTGCTCCATATGATGGAGATCAGGGCAAGTGCTCAAAAAAAAAAAAAAAAAAAAAATCTGCTCCCAAGGAGCTTACACTAGAGTTGGAGGACCTTAGTGAACAGTAAACTGTATGAAAATCTTCAATTCAGGTTTTCTCTCACACACAAAAGCTGTTTATCTGCTCATTTGTTGGGCTCCAGCCACTTGACTAAAAACAAATCAAACTAAAATAAGCCTGTCGGTCACATGTGTACTTTTGTACATATAATTCATGGTTCTAAAGTTGAGAAGTGTGCTATGAATGACAAAGCTGCCAAGCATAAAGAGTACTAGAAAACAGAGTAAGCAATTAGCTTCAGTCTATGTGAATGCTAACAAATGAATCTGGGCTTTGGTACAGGTTGTCTTGCTCCGGTGATGACAGATATCAGGTAGTTATGGGTTTTGCAATGAGGAAAGACTGTGGCTAGTTTCTTGTCGCTGTAGAAAAGGCTGCTGATGGATTCTTTTTGTCCTTAAAAGGAGAATCTCCAGGTGAGAAAAAGTCAAGGCTCTACCTTGCTTCCTTGTCTCCTCACCAGACATTCATTAAACAGGGATTTTATTGGTATCTTCCTCATAGATTCTGCCAGGAGCAAATGAAAAATCTAAATCCTTCAGCATAATGCCAGTTATAGGTTCAGCTCTCAGGAAGACCAACAGATGTTAGTACATGGTGTCATCCTTGGCATTCCTCCAGGAACTGAGATGAAAGACAAGAAAAAAAGGCTCTGTCACCGAGCAACAATTCTAAGGTACAGCTTGGGAAGGTAGCATCTACAGGTACAGTGTGCAGGTCTTAATATTGGGAGAGGGCCTAGGAATGCCCCTGATGGGATTCTTCTGGTGTAAAGAGAGGGAGGGAAAAAAGTCTGAAAAGACATGAAGGAGGGGGTTGGTATGACTGCAATCATCAAAGGCATTTTCAGAACAAAATATTTGAAGATGATGATATTTAATTCATAAAATAATTTCTGACTTTTTTTTGTATGAGAAGTAGCTATAACATTTATCATTAAAACCTTTGTGCAAAATTCCAATGCTTGGGATTATTATTAGTAATACCATCAATGGCTCTAGGGGTTTGCCCTTCTTTGATGGAAGCAAAATTGTGAAATGTGTGCAGTTTTGGGATAGAGGGAGAACTGGGCCAGGTGAGGCTGCACAGAGTGGTCACATAGACTCTACTCTGCTAGATGAGATGAAGAAGGTGCATGTGATGTCAGTGAAAATAGCAACAGGCTCTTCTAGATGTAATCAAATACATGCACAGCTGACCAGTGGCACCTGATCCATGTTGCCCAGCATGGTAGTTATGGGCCATTTAAATTGAAAATAATTACAACTGGAAAAATTTTAAATTAAATTACTTAGTTGAACACCCAAGATTTCAAGTACTTAATGTGATAATTACTCCTTTGTCCAGCAGTCAGCCACATAGGAATGTTCTTACTATCCCACAACATTCTATTAGAGAGCACTGGTTTTTATTCTCCAGAGTATCTTTCCATTACACTTAAAAGCATTTCACAGTGGAAAAAAACAAGACAAAAACAAAAACCAAACTTGTTTAACACAGTGTTAGAAATTTTTTAATGTACTTCTAAAATTATTCAGGTAATGTCTGGCCTATCAAGAACTGTAATTCAGCACTGAAATATTTTACAGCATTCTATAGGCCTTCTCACAGAGCACATCCATGTATGTAGCCAAGGTCTGTATGTGATTTTGGAAGTGGAAGCAGAAATTATGTTAATGTTCTAATTCTCTCACATTTCAGGAAGAACTGAAGGCAAATATCTACTTCAACAGCTATCCAGAAAAAAGGGTAAGGAAAATGAAGTCTGAGTAGTCAACACTTAAAGAGTGAATTCAGACGCGTAGGAAAGAAAGGTAAGAGTAATGTTTGCTGTACAAAGTTGAAGAAAGTGGCTTTTCTGGGCTGGAGAGGTGGCTCACAGCTTTTCTAGCGGACCTGAGTTCAATTCCCAGCATCCACAGGATGACTCACAACATCATAGTCCCAGTTCTAGATGATTCTGTGTCCGTTTCTAGCCTCTGTTCCTAGGTATGCATATAACACATACGCACAAGCAGGCAAAGTCCTTACACATCAAATAAACATAAATAAGTCTTTAAAAAAGAAAATAAATCAACTTTTATAAATTTAGGAAAGTAAAAGGGTATACTTTTCCTCTCTTGAGAAATTTCAATGTATAAAGATACATAACATATTAAGCTTAAAGAAATGTTTTGAGAGTATGAAGCACAAAGAAAAATGGTCATAAGCAAACAGCATGATGTCCTGACCATTTAAAGCTGGGAGGGGACAACTTGAGATCTAGATTTAAAAAATACTTTTTTGGGGGGAGTAAAAGGAGGCCCAGGTGGTAAGGGCTCAATCATGAGGACCTGTGTTTGATCTTTGGGTGTGGGAAAGCCTGGCGTACAGGATGGGCTATGGTTCCATGCTGAGAAGGCTGGGATGGGTGGGTCTCCAGGGAATGGTGGGCAGGGAGCTCAGCTGAACTCTACTCAAGTTGAGCTCTAAGCCAGTGACACATGATTTCTTAAAAACAATGTGGATAGTTCTTGAGGTTCAGCAGCAGACTTCACGTGCGTAAGTACATATATGCAACTTTCAATATACACATATCACAAATACACTCTAACACATTTGTACTCACATATAACACACACACATACACATACACAATTGAACATATATGCACTTCTGTATACATATACACACACACACGTGCACCCCTCCTCTGACATTTGTACTTGAACACACACAGACACAGACATATACACAGAGACATATACCTGGATTACACCTCCCAACATGAACATGCACAATTCTTTCAAGGACCTCACTTTTTTTTAAATAGATATTTTCTTTATTTTCATTTCAAGTCTTATCCTCCTGGTTTCCCCTCCGATAACCCTCTATCCCCTTCCTCACTCTCCCTGCTCACCAACCCACCCACTTCCGCTTCCTGGCCCTGGCATTCCCCTACACTGGGGCATAGAGCCTTCTCACAACCTCCCATCGATGACTGACAAGGCCATCCTCTGCTACATATGCAGCTGGAGCCATGAGTCCCACCATGTGTACTCTTTGGTTGGTGGTTTAGTCCCTGGGGGGTCTGGGGGTACTAGTTAGTTCATATTGTTGTTCATCCTAAGAGGCTGCAAACCCTTCAGCTTCTTGGGTCATCCTTCTAGCTCGTCCATTGGGGATCCTGTACTCAGTCTAATGGATGGCTGAGAGCATCCACCTCTGTATTTGTCAGGCACTGGTGGAGCCTCTCAGGAGACAGCTATAACAGGCTTCTGTCAGCAAATACTTGTTGGCATCCACAATAGTGTCTGGGTTTGGTGACTGTATATGGGATGGATTCCCAGGTGCAGCAGTCTCTGGATGGTTATTCCTTCAGTCTCTGCTCCACACTTTGTCTCTGTAATTCCTTCTATGGGAATTTTGTTCTCCCTTCTAAGGAGGACTGCAGAATCCACATTTTGGTCTTCCTTCTTTTTGAGTTTCATGTGGTTTGTGGATTGTATCTTGGGTATTCTGAGCTTCTGGGCTAATACCATGTGTGTTCTTTTGTGAATGGGTTACCTCACTCAGGATGATATTCTCCAGATCCACCTGCCCATTTGCCTAAGAATTTCATAAATTTATTGTTTTTAATAGCTGAGTAGTACTCCATTGTGTAGATGTACCACATTTTCTGTATCCATTCCTCTGTTGAGGGACATATGGGATGTTTCCAGTTTCTGGCTATTATAAATAAGGCTGCTATGAACATAGTGGATCATGTGTCCTTATTACATATTGATGCATCTTCTGTGTATATGCCCAGGAGTGGTATAGCTGGGTCCTCCGGTAGTACTATGTCCAGGTTTCTGAGGATCTGCCAAACTGATTTCCAGAGTGGAACCTCACTTTTGATAAGCTCATGTTTTAGTTCTGAGTTTGTCCAGGCCTCAAACAACCATCAGATATGGTTGATTTTCTTTTCCTGCGAAGAGTATGAATATTGATTTTACAAAACTAATCTTTGTTTTTCTCTATTTTTTCCATTCTGTTGAGCACAATTTATAAGCATTTACTACTGTAAGACTTGGGTATAATCAGGCAAGTCTTCAGTAATAGTCTAGTGTGTCTTATTGATCCCAGGGCCACTGTGATGTGGTTCTCACTCAGAATTCCTTCATTAGTGTTTAGTCTGTCTTCTTCTTCTGTGTAATTTATTACTACCTTATAAATATTGTAGATTTCATTGTATTTACTTCCTAAATTTAAACTTTGGCACACTAAAGTGCCATATTTCAGTATTATCATTATTCTTCACCCAATGAAGGAATTCTCTGATACCACCAACTAAAAGACACTGAAGATGATGAAATGAGAACAATAAGTAACCTTCAGTGACCATGAAGGTCCCTGGGTGGCTAGAGAAGGCTTCGGTTTCCACCTTATACTTCCTAAGCACTCTGCTGCAAAGACTGGGCTTTCCGCTAAAATTTCTCCAGGAAAACGTTTCTGTGTTTTGTCTCTTGCACCTACAGTGAATTATAACTTTTTGACAAAGGTGGTTTTGTTTTCAAACAATAAATCAACTCTTGCTACTTATTTATACACTGTACTTGCTATAATGCCTGTCATATCTTATTATGCTTTAGAAATGCTGGAAATGAAAGGGATTACACCCTTGTTTGCAAAGCTGTTTGTTAGCCAAGGTAGTCAGAAAGGCAGCTCTTCCAGGAACACACTGTAGGCTGTCCCAAGCAGAGCACTCATGGGCTGCCCACCTCAATCCAGGAACAGTCACAAAGAACAGTGTTATGGCCTGAAGCAGTGTAGAGAGCCTGGCCCAAATACAGCAATGGCTTTGGCCAGGTCCAGGAAAAAGGCACATTGATAAAGAGTTGCAGGCTCTGCAAATATTAAACAAAGTCTGCATTAAGCCATGTGTGCATTTGCTGTGAACAGAGCCTAGGCTCTGCTGCATCTGAAAGGCAGATGGAATTCTGGGACCTGGGGTACTGGCCCCATTCATTACCATTTGCTCAGGCTCCCTTTTTAGGCCAGTCTGAGTACAGGGTTTGATTTTCTATTAGAAGCTTTTCAGTATTGGCAGGAAGTGAACTCCATGAAGTCTTGTTCTAGCCTGGCTCTTTCCTCCACAGATTTTCGTCATCCTGATTTCCAGCTGGCTCTCCAATAGCATCTTCTCCCTCTAAACCCAATCATACTTTTTCTAGGCATGTCCTTTTACCCTCTCAACCCACCCCTGACTACCCCCACTCCACTGTTTCTGGGTCTGACCTCTGTACCTTCCTCCTAACTGTGCCCTGTCAAGTTCTTCATCTTACTCCCTCAGCATTAGGTTCTCTAAAGTTCTCAAGATTGGATCCTATCTCTGTGAGGTTTTGGAATTAGAGTGACTCTGGGGAGTGACCCTGAGTTTCTGTAGTCCATGATCCCACTGCTTGTCTGAGATCACAGACTGACACAGAGGCAAAGCTAGCTACAGAAGGTAGGCCTTTGGCCTTCTGTGGTGTCTTTCCTCTGGTTGCTCCCTGTCCCACTTGCTCTCTCAGCACAGAACATGGTTGTATTTAAACTATATTTTTGGAACCTGTGTATTTAAAAATATGTTTATCCCAAAGAGATTATTAGCAGAAATTGTAATCTGAGAGGAGAATGGGGAGATCTTGTAGGCTACCAGGAAAGGTATTTTAAAGAATTTATTCAGTCAATAATTATTGAGTACTTTTTGTATATTGTTTACTATTTCAAGTAGCAAGCATGTTAGTGAAAGCTTCCTGGTGTGGTCTACTGCTGTTGTTTTGCTTGACGGACATAATTTCTGACTGCCATCTAAATATTGATGTTTATATCCATGGATTAGTGATGTTCTCAACCATGGTTCAAGAAGCTTCTTCAACAGTGGGCAGCCATCCATGCAAAGACTCACACTCGGTCAAACGCTGAGAGTGAGCGACTGCCTGCAGATGCTCAGCAGACAGTTAGAGAGCTTCCCTACTTCCAATGGCTCAAGGACCCTTTTCAGAGACTCATGCAAGAGTCAGAAGATGAGGAGGTCAGCTGTGAAGTGCTACCATCTGGTTGGCACATGCCTGTGGTACTCAGGAGCTAAGGGCAGCTTTGCTTACCTTCATGAGACTGGGACAAGATGAAACCCGTCATCATTCCATTATGGAGGAGCAGGGGTGCTCAGGACTTTTGACCTCCAGCTGAAGGACTGCTGTCAGCTAAAGTTGGCTATGAGAGGTGGGATTATTTTTTCCATTGGTAAGTTGCCAGCATTGCAGTAGGCAACCTCATACTCATGCTAATAAGGGCTGTCCTATTTAAACTCCTTGGGTCATAAAACCAAGCAACAAAAGACAGGAAAGCAGAAGAGGAACTTCCTGGGAAAAGCAAGGGTTTTCAAGGAGGTTGATGAGAGTGATAGTTGCAGTGAAAATGGCCAAAATACTCATGTATGACAAATTAAAAAAAAACCCACAAGGGGCCAACAAATATATACTTGAAACATTTTCAAAAGAAATGTGTATAGGATGTTTGAGCTGTACCCAGAGTGATTCTCCATGGGACAAAAATTTGAATATTCAGGGAACTTTCCATTCTGGAATGTACTCAGGCATGTTTATAGGCTGTCAGCAAGGAGAGAGAACATATCAGACTCTTAGAATGTGAGAAGCAAAGGAGGAGTAGGTGAAAGGAGGAGGAGGAGAAGGAGAGAGAGAGATGGAGAGAGATACGAAGACAGATATAGAGATACAAAGGAATACTAAGAGACAGAGACAGAGAGAAAGAGAGACTGAGAGAGGCAGAGAGAAACAGACAGGCAGAGACAGACAGAGAGAAAGAGACAGACAAAGAGATAGAGAGAGTCTGAAAGAGAGAGAGAAGGAGGGAGGGAGGGAGTGAAGGAGAGAGAGGGACAGAGAGAGAGGGAGAGAGAGAGAGAGAGAGAGAGAGAGAGGGAGAGAGAGAGAGAGAGAGAGAGAGAGAGAGAGAGAGAGAGAGAGAGAGAGAGAGAGAGGTGTTTATGGATACATTGAATCAATAAACTGACCTATCCTGAGGCTGGAGAGCTGGGTAAGCACTTGGCAGGTTCAGATGTGCTCTACCAATTGTGAAGAGCAATTTCACCTTGTGCCACTGTGGCCTTCTGGGCACTGTGTTAGCATTACACACATCATCCCATGGTCACTGCCATCTGTATATAGGTAAAGGTCATAAGTCAAACACTCCATGCTGGCCTGGGTCCTAGGTCTGACCGAAGGTTCTGCGCATAAACTGTTATGTATTAATTGCACTTCCCCCCTCTCTCATAAGCACCTTCTGTTTAGAGCTCAGTTTGGGAAGTTCAGGAGTGAGGACCTCCTCACTAGGCAGGCATACAGAATTCTGGGTTCAGCTGCAGGCATACAGAATTCTGGGTTCAGCTTCCTCATGGGAAGGGAGGTAGCTCTGATTCCAGCTCACAGTCCTGGTTGGACATGAAATCACCCTCAAACATCTTCCTGGGCCTCATATCAGGCATACTCCTTAACTGGGTCTAAGCATTAAATTTTTAAAAACACCTTAGATAATTGTATGTTATGGCTAGGCCATGTGGGATTGCTGGTGTTTGGGGGGAGGTGTCATTATTTTACAAGTTTTCTTCTTCCTGTTGTTGGTCAATCTTGCTTCTTGAGTACTGGCTGATTTTTAAGTCCACATTATTATCACGGCTCACTTATAATTCTGACATTCACATAACTTCCCAGGTATCTGCATCTGGATACAGATTTAAAAAGGTGGATGGCTGAACTAGGCAAGCAAGCTCTGAGACCTAGGATGGGAGTTTGGGTGACCCAGGTGAGCTTGGAGACATACCTGTCTTGTCTGTTAGTGTTGTTAGCCAGGGGTTAGGAGTTGGGATTGGGGGTTGGGGTTTGGGAGTGTGATAGGGACCTCGAGAGGGAAGAAAACCTTTATCACTGAAAACAGGAATGTGAGGTAGCATTCAGTGGGCGTGTTCTCTAAGCTCCTCCCCATGGGAGTTTCGACACTGACACTCTCGTAGCCTGTGTCGTAACTCTTGCAGAACGTCTTCCTATTTTCTACAGTCAGCCATTGCTTCCTCTGTTCACAACACTGCGGATTCTAGCTTAGGTGGTGACTCAAGACACTACCTGAAGACAGCCAGGACAGACCCCATTCAGTCCTTTAATTTGTTTCCCTCGTAGTGCTAGAATTAGACCTAAGACCTTATACATATAGGTAAGCATTCTACCACTGGGCTATAATCTTAATCTAAGCTGATTGTTCAATACCAGAAAAATTAAGTTGTAAGAAAATAGATGAGTTAGCTGGGATGCAGAATTGTGCTTACAGGAGGAAGAGGGGGAGGAGGAGGAAGAGGGCGAGGGGGGGCAGGAGGTAGGATGTTGCACAGAGCACTTCTCAGACAAGGGAAAAAAATCATATAAGACAGAGGAGCACAGACATCTGGGAGTGGCTGAGGCCATAATGAACACCCATAATCAACCGGAACCTGAATGGTTCCCTGGTGGTTGAAGTCCCCCTTTCTCACACATGGGCTCCTGTCTACTGCTGCACACCCACCAGCCTCTCTCTCCTCACCTATCAGACCTCTGCCTTGTCTTCCACTGTTCTCATGGACTGGAGCCGAGCCGATGCCGTTGTTGTTGGGAAACTGCCTGTTCTTCCAGTCAGTTAATTTCATCTTCCTTTGCACAGCAATGGCTTTATTGTATTTCTTGCACAGGGTAGACATGCTCTCTATTTCCACTTCATTTATCACCCTGTCTAGAAGGTCTTCCCTGAGAGCCTTTCTTTCTCTCTGGCTTCATTTTTATCCATATGGTTCTTTTTCAGTTTTTTTTCTACTTTCCTGATTTATCACTGCAGCCAGCCCCATGGCTCCCATTTCTTTGTTTTTCTGCCATGTGGGTCGTCATCATTCTGAAATTCCTCATGTTAGATTCCCATACCAAAAGCAGAGACATCTCTTGATCACGGTGAGACCAATGCATAGTAGGTGCTCTGTGCTCACTAAGTCAATGCTGCCCTATATGCGACTGCTAGAGTAGCTGTGTGAGCATGGCTAGATCCCAAGCTTTCCCTTTTCATCTTCATTTCTCTCACAGTGTCTTATGATGTAATGTTTCGGTTGTTCTAAAGGAAATTGGGTATTAACTGGAAACCCCTCAGCTTCTTCCCAAGGGCTACTTCATTTTCCTTTGGTGGACGGTTGGCTACAGGAATGTGCAGCCCTTAAGTTATACTTTGGCTGGATCTTGTCGTGTTACAAATCAAGGGATTTCTGGTTGTTTAAAGCCTTGTTTATTTCAAGTACAGACTGCTGCTGGAAATTCCCCCTTTCATTTGCATATAAGATCTGGGGACAGTTTTCCTACTTGGCTGTCAGCACCTTTTGCTTATTTTAATTATGTTGTTTATGGAGAACTAACAGTCCTGGTGATTTTCTGAAGGACTGTTGAGGGAAAGAACACCTTTCTTTAATATTTGCCTTTACCGTTTTATTTACAAGGAGAGGATAATAGACTCTTCTGAGTATCCTTTACCTAAGCGGGGATGTGGCTATGGCAGTCAACTGCACCTCTGAAATATCACCCCAATGACTCTGAGCATCCAGTGTAGAAACTTGAGAATGCTCTATTTGAACAGGCTGTTGGGAAAAGATTTTTTTTTTTGTCTCTTAATAGTGAATTTTCACTCATCATCTCTTAAGTATCCCATTTACAGTTTAGAAGCACAAAAGCCATGGTATGTAGATTCAGCTCTTGGGTGCTAGAAAATGTCACTCCATACTAGAAAAGACTTTGTTAAGGCAATCAGGAGGCACAAACACTTATTGATCTCACAGAAAGATCTTCCAAGTTCTATATTTAATTTGCTCAGTGTTCTGTTGCTGGAGCACAGAGTACAATGCTTGGGGTTGAATTGTTCCATTAATACAACCTCAGATAGGTTGGCACGGAGATATAAAACTGGCCATATAGAAGAATGAAATGCCACATAACGACAAAGAATGAGAAAACCTTTCCCATGTGACTACCTAGAGGTCCTTCTCCAGGTTGAAAGGTTAACTTTTACCTGTACAAACTTCTAACAAGATGCCTGGTCATTTGTTTGTTTGTAAAATGTGGGGAGTAGACAAGACCAGAATTGCTCGTGTATGTCAGTTAGATCATATGGAGAACTGCACAGGAGATGGTCACAACACCCTTCTACTCGTGTCTGAGGGCTGTTCCACAGATGACTGAATAATGAAGGAACACCTGCCTTGAGTGTGGGCAGCACCTCGCTAGAGGACTGAGGAGGAGGAAGCCAGCCAGGTCAGGCAGTCTCTCCTGCTCTTCTTGGCTGCCATCATGCGAACCTTTCTGTCCTGCTGGACTGTCTGCCGTAAAGGGCTGAAGCCTCTATGGCCAGGGAACAAACTACTCCTGCTTCATATTGCTCAGATATTTTATCTCAATGATGCAAAGACTGATAAGCACATCAAAAGACACAAAACTGGTTACTGAAAATAATACACCAACAGCATTAGGCAACATGGAATTACCTTGGGACAGCCTGCCTCAGTCCCTCTGTCCCTCCGCCCCTCCCTCCCTCCTTCCCTCCCTCCCTCCCTCCCTCCCTTCTAGTTTTCTTTAAGTTCTATTCATTCAGTGGGGCAGCCTCACTCAAATGCTATATGTCTCTAACATCTCCCATCATTTTTCATATGCATGCATCACAGAAAGACCTAGCTTGCATTTTCTGACATTAGACTCGACTTTAATTAGTTAGTTTGTATTATATGTTTTTCACTTTTCTTTTTGAGGTAGGTAGGGTCTTACTACGTTGCTCAGGGAGTCCTGAAACAACCCTCCTATGTATATCTCTCATTGCTAGAATTACAGAGATCTTTAAAAAGGTTATATTGAATGCATGGAAAGGACTATTGACTTTCAGATATAATAGTGTCATAAAATTTAACTTCTAATAAATACATTTAGGGAAAAAGTTTATTTGCAAGGTATATGAAATACTTGCAAAAATGCATGTTGATCTGGCTAAAGTTTGAGATGTAGGAGATGGACCAGAAGATTTCTAGGGTCTACATGCCTGATCTGTTATAATCTGAGACTCATTTGTAAACCAAAGGAAGACTTAGAGAACTGGAGACATTGATGACTCCCTATATCCTTATCCTGGCTTTTATCATGTTCAGATCTGCCTCAGGTGCATTGTAGACAGAGAGGCGGCAATGGCAAATGCAGAGAAGTTGCCCTGTCAGACAATGGCTGCTCTTAGCTTCCTAACAGGAAATAGTTTAGGGCAGTGACAAAAAGGAGGGTTCGGAACTAGGCAATTCTACAACTCATTCAAGATGTATAAGTTGTATTTGTTTTAGTTTTCTCACCTGCAATCTCCCAGATTGCTAGGAATTAAATGAGACATTCAGACAGTAAAAAATTATATTATATAGGATGAGCGATCGTGCTTGAAACATAAAAAGCACTACTTGATAAGTAGTGCCTCTTATTCCTAGGGAAAAGTAAAGGTGTTTTGAAAATGATGGCCTATATGCAACTACAATATCAGATGGATAATCTGGTTTCATCACCCCACCAAATGGACAAATCAACTTCACCATCAGAAGCCCATGCTCTTCCACCTCCCTGGTCTCAGTGAATCTTCACTTACCAGAAACCAACTTCCGAAAACTGTATGTACAGATTCTAAATCCATTGTTTTCCCTTGTCACTCAAGGATCAAGCTATAATCATGTCATTGCCAGGCACAGCTAGGGACAGTTCAATGCATTAGCTGAAAAGTTTTATCATGTAAATATGGACACTAAATTTGTTCTCTAGCATATCAGTAAATCAGTGATGAAGAAGTTATTTTTCAGATCTCTAAATTCCATGTAATATTTATAGCCTCCGAATCTATTTAAAGCTCAGCATGGCAGGGATAAGAAAATGTTCCATAAGGAGAGATGTAAATATGCTAAATGTGTGCAGTATATCTGTCCTAGGAGGCTCAAGCATGCGTTATGCAGTGTTGAGGGTCTGGGAGTGAGAGCTAGGCAGCATTTGCTGGTTGTTCTTTTTTAACTGTAAAGGAAGGTGATAAATTATAAATGTGCCTGAGCCAGGCAAGTATGACAGTTTTAATTTTCATTTTAACAATATGTACAATACCAAATGTATGAGAAGCAGTTGGAATATGACAAGATTACAACACAATGGAAAGGCTGAGCTGGGGAAGTTAGCTCACTTTCCCTGCCCGTTTAACTTCTATCCTGTGGATACCACTTAGGGACTGCCAATATTCTCAGCATCTTGCCATCTCTCTGTCTACGTTCAATCTAAAAGAAAGTTTGTTAGTTTTTCTGGGTTCCTGAGTTTCTGAGCTTGGTATGCATGTCTATGATCACTAAGATGTTTTAGAGGGTCACAGGTCCGTATGTTAAATTGAGTAAAATAGATCACTCCCTGCTCCTTTTTCTATCATGTGTTTTCTCCCTCATTTTCTATAGCTGGCTGAGTACAATACTCTTGGAATCTCCGCCTTTCTCCCTTTAGCTCTCACAAAATACTGCACTGCAGTTTAATTTTTCACGACTTATACTAACTCATTTTCCTTGCTCCTTAAGCTTTTCTGCTTTGAGGCATCATGGTATGGTTATTTTAAGAGTGACCATATTCCAAATTCTGACTTTATGTAGAATTGCTAGCAGAGATGAGGAGCAAGTCACTTAATGGGCTTGTACAATTAGAGCTAAGATTTAAGAAAACCAAAACAAGTCCTGGATAAATACAGTCTAAAGTTAAAGCAGACAAACCAGTGGGAGGAAAGAACAGACTAGAGTAGCATCTGAAAGGCATGGCACCCCTTGTGCTGTCTTTCTCCCATTCCATATGGAGACTGAAAGTGGCCGTGTGGTCGGCTCTTGATGCTTGGGAGGTGAGGGTGGTTATAGGAAAGAGGATGGGGAATCTATGAGGGCGCGTAAAGACATTCCACACATAGCCAAATGAGGCTTTTAGTTTATGTCAGAAAGAGAGAAATCTATCTCAACACTTGGATTGTGTTTGCAAGGACCTCTGATGAAACTCAAAGTTCTATGACAAAAGACAGCCATATAATGAGAGTCTCTATCCAGAAGACAGTAATCGAGCAAATGCCTTTGCAGTATTGTGATGGTAAATGTTGATTTACAACTTGACTAGACTGAGGAGCACATAGGAGTGTGTGGTGTGTCCATGAGGGTGCTTCCAGAGAAATTTACTTGGGGAGAGAAGATCCAGCCTAAATGTGGCAGGCACCATCACATAGGCTGGCTTGCCAGACAGAATAAAAAGGAGAAAGCAGGTTGAACTGTGACATTTATCTCTATCTATTTCCCAATTGTAGACTCAATGTCATCAACTGTCTCAAACTATTGCTGTAATGTCTTTCCCACCACAATGGACAAGTTCTCCATGAACAATGAGCCAAAGGGAATCCTTCTATCCTTGATGGTTCCCTCTCTTCCATGTATTTTACTTTATTTTTTAAGTTTTATTGCATTATGATGAGAAAGTTACATGATTTCAATTTATCTGAATTTAATAACATTTAAAAACATATTTTAAGTAAATAAAATTAAATCACATTCTTGTTTTCCTTTTGTACCCCAACTCCTCCCAGTGACCCCCCTTTAATATCTACAATATCTTTTTTGTCATATTCTTTAAAATTTATAAAACATTATAACAATAAAAGTGAGTATCATAAAAGTTGATTGATATAAAAGAACAATCAATTTAACAGTCATATAGATGCTTGTCTATGGCAATACTGAAAATATAAACATTTTTCTCTATATAAATTTTGAAGAACTCCAAATGTATTAACTGTATATTTCAAAATAATACATCACTACTAATATTTTCTTAAATGAACAT